>NC_081568.1:51220731-51359745 GCF_022355385.1 Mustela nigripes
ATAGTAAGTGCTATTAGGGATGTGGAGAAATTGCCTTGTGCACTCTTGGTGGGAATGTAAAGTGATGCAGTTGCTGTAGAAAACAGTATGGTAGCTCTTCAAAATATTAAAAACAGAATTACTATATGATTCAGCAGTCCCACTTCTGGGTACATATCCAAAAAGAATTGAAAGCAGGATCGTTAAGAGATATTTGCCCACCCATGTTCATAGCAGCATTATTCACAATAGCCAAGAGGTGAAAGCAACCCAAATAATGGATAAATAAAGAAAACGTAGTATATACAATGAATTGTTTTTTCCACCTTTTAAAGGAAGAAAAATCTGGCACATGCTACAAAATGGATGAAATTTGAAGATACTATGCTAAGTGAAACAAGTCAGCCACAAAGAAACAGATAATGTATGATTCTGTTCATATGAGATATCTAATGGTTAAATTCACAGAAACAGAAAATATAATGGTGTTTTCTAGGGACTGGGAGGAGAAAGAAAGGTACAGTTGTTTAATAGGCATAGTTTCAGTTTTGCAAGTTGGAAAGAGTGCTGGAAACTGGTGACAAAACAATATAAATATATTGATACTACTGAACTGTTCACTTACAAAAAGTATATTAGGGACACTTAGCTAAGTTACCATTTGCAAAAAATAAAGAATCATTTTATAAAGCTCTCATTGCTTTATAATTTTAGATTTGTATAGAGTTATTTAGTAAACTTTCTACTTTTTACATGATATTTTGTAATATATATATATATATATATATATATATATATGAAAAGCTGGAACTATTCTTTCTCCCTCTTTTTGCACGAACATATTCAGTAAAAAAGTAATGTTACAGAGCTACCCCATGACCCAGCAACTGCACCACTGGGTATTTAACCTAAAGATACAAATGTACTGATTCGAAGAGGCACATGCACCCAAATGTTTATAGCAACAATGTCCACAATAGCCAAACTATGGAAAGCACCAAGATGTCCATCAATAGATGAATGGATAAAGAAGATATGATATATATATATATATATATATATATATATATATATATATATATAAAATGGAATACTATGCAGCCATCAAAAGAAATGAAATCTTGCCACTTGCAATGATGTGGATGGAACTAGAGGGTATAATCCTGAGTGAAATAAGTCAATCAGAGAAAGACAGTTATCCTATGATCTCGCTAATATGAGGAATTTGAGAGGCAGTGTAGGGGGGTTGTGGGGTGTAGGGAAGGAAAAGTGAAACAAGATGGGATTGGGGGAAGACAAACTATAAGAGACTCTTAATCTCACAAAACAAACTGAGAGTTGCTGGGAGGGGTATGGAGAGGGTGGTTGGGTTATGGACATTGGGGAGGGTATGTGCTATGGTGAGTGCTGTGAAGTGTGTACGACTGATGATTCGCAGACCTGTACCCCTGGGGCAAATAATCAATTGTATGTTAACAAAAATAATTAATTAAAAAAAGAAGAAAAAGTAATGTTACAAAGTCTTCATTGTTATAGGATACAGATACAGAAAGATTGGTTTGATCAAGTTAATAGGAGCAGTTTTACTTGGGATATACAGGTATATTTAAAATCTCCAAGGAAAGTTGCATTTGTGGCTACTTGACATGACAGTATTAAGTTATTTTTTATAACTCACCTTGAATAACAGAAGTTACATACACATCACTATTATTTTCTCAAATCAAACAAATTCATTGAGGTCTCATTGATGTTAATTATTACTTTCACCAGATATGATACATCTGATGGTTGGTCTCAAAAATGATCTTCGAAATTACCAAGTTTTAAAAATTCATTTTCAGCATACAGCACACTAACCAGTGGTGCATATTATTAAGTACATCAAAATAAAAACATATACAAGATGCTTCTAGTGTTTTTTGGTCTCCCATGGAGTTTCCTACTATGGTGCATTAATATACCAGTTACGAAAGAATAACTTTGCAAGAGATTTTAGGGAGAAGGGAATAGGCAAACAAATATTCCACATAGATCTCCATGAATATTTGTCATGATTTATTGTAATTGTACTACATCATTTTATGTGTCCTTTCAAGTAAGTTTGCCTTACCTTATTTACACATACTTGCAATGGGTAGAGCTCATCCTATGTTATTTGGCTAGTTTTTCCTTCAATTCTAAGCAGTTCATTTTGTAGGAAAAGAGAAAAGTCTGAGGAAATGACAGAGACAGGAAATGCTATATAGACCCTTTTCAATATTTTAGATGCTTATTTTGTTCTGCCTGGCATGAGATAGACTCATTCTTTCTGAAGCAGTAGCCTCTGAAGAGACCTGACACTATTAAAAAGAAAGGACATTTTAAAATAAGTACACATCACGGCTTTCATACTTTTGACAAGCTTGTAGATGCCAAGAAGGCCAATCTGCAGACCCAGGTAGGAACAAAGAGAATATGCTTAGTCAATGCTTCCAAGAGAATACCTGATGTGTTAAGATGAAACAGAAATGCATACGATCACTTTTGGAGGCAAAGCCAATTAAAAAAATTGGGATGAAAGTGGTATTAGGCACAGAGCTTTGCCACTGCCCTGTCTGCATCAGATATTCTTAGTATCTACTGAATGCATCAACAAGCCAAGATTTCCGAGGTTGAAGTAGCATCCTTATTCTTGTATGACTGTCCCCTACATATCTAACTTCTGCAACTGTAGAGTCCGAATTTGACAATCCTTTTTAAATTGTGCATCCTAACACCTCACTCTAGTTCTGTCCCTGCATGATGTATAAGCATATGTCTCAGATTTTTTTTTTAAATATGCTTATTGGTTTATATTATCGTGAAGCAGATTATAGAAGATTTGAATGCTATGTAAACATTAGGATGAAGAAAATTTAAACAACTCAAAATAGCACTATTCAGAGTTGTGGGTGGGAAGAAGGTCTTAAAAAGGTGGTACCCCATAAGATGAGAAGTACACCATAAAGAATATAGTAAATGATATTGTAACAAAGTTGTATGGTGATAGATGTTGACTACACTTATCGTGGTGAGTACTGAGTAATGTATAGAGTGTATAGAATTGTTTAATCAATGTGTTGTTCACCTGCAACTAACATATCACTGTATGTTAATTATATTTCAATTTTTTTAAAAAAAGTGGTACCTCAGAGGCATGAGCATGATCATATCAATTCCTTCAAAAAATATACTTTGTAGGGGCACCTGGGTGGCTCAGTGGGTTAAGCCTCTGCCTCTGGCTCAGGTCATGATCTCAGGGTCCTGGGATCCAGCCCCACATCAGGCTCTCTGCTCAGCAGGGAGCCTGCTTCCCCCTCTCTCTCTCTGCCTGCCCCTCTGCCTACTTGTGATCTCTGTCTCTCTGTTAAATAAATAAATAAAATATTTAAAATATATATATATATATATATATATATATATATATTTTGTAGATCAGTGACAAATATTCAAAGATATCTCTTCTCGTATAAAAGTCCATTGGTCCAATGTGTCTTATTAAACATAGAAGTTTGAGAAGATTATTTTATTTTGAGTTGAGCATTTTGTTCCATGTTTAATTCCCACCTATGAAGAAATTTGAAAGGCAGACAACAAGTATTCTTTTTTACTTCAGAAATTCTAGATTTTATTATATTTCCTCCTTGACTGTGGTATGAATTTTCATATATATCATCAGTCTGGCCACAGTGTGTTCTACACAACAATAATTCCACTAAGATGTTTCTCAAGGAAAGTGTGCCATGGTCAATTGTGTTAGGAAAACACTACATGCATTCTATTTTTTTCTTTAGGAATTCTTTTATTACTGAGAAGTTCTAGAATAAAGAAACTTATTAACCTAATTCAATACAGAATTTCTTAAACTCATTGGCCATATAATAAATAGGAACTAGCAGAATTCCCATTTACATGTGATGTTTCTGTTTTATTTAGGAAGGGCCCCTTGATTTTTCTTTCTTTCCTAGCCTATAAGCCATACCAAGACAAAGCTTCCCTGTATCTTGCTGCTGTATTCCAGGGATGAATAGAGAACCTAACACATGGTTATGTCTCAAACATAATTCTGAATAAATGGGTGGAAGGGTAAAATTATATAAAAATTAGATACAACCAAGAAAACAAAAACAAAAAACAGATAAGTTAAAAATTCTAAAAGACTATTATTTCATCTCATTATTGAATCAATATTGCTTAAAAAATGGGATTGAAATGGACTAAACTAGATTTAAGGTGAAAAGCTCTCAGATACATGTCATAATCCTGGATTCATAATTCTGATTCAGAAAAGCCCACTGCAAAGGAAAATGTGAGGAGAACTTAGTACAGTATGTTATAGGAGCAATATATTAAGATAGAAAGGTAGAAGTTGGGGCACCTGGGTGGCTCAGTGGGTTAAAGCCGCTGCCTTCGGCTCAGGTCATGGTCCCAGGGTCCTGGGATCGAGCCCCACATCGGGCTTCCTGCTCAGCGGGGAGCCTGCTTCCTCCTCTCTCTCTATCTGCCTGCCTCTCTGCCTACTTGTAATCTGTCTGTCAAACAAATAAATAAAAATTAAAAAAAAATTTAAAAAAAAAAGAAAGGTAGAAGTTGTTGCTATTATAAATTATGGCATAAAATAGTATAAATATATGTATATTTATGATTTAGACTAAAGAAATCTAGATGAAAACACAAAAACGTGTTAAAAGGGGGCGCCTGGGTGGCTCAGTGGGTTAAGCTGCTGCCTTCGGCTCAGGTCATGATCTCAGGGTCCTGGGATCAAGTCCCGCATCGGGCTCTCTGCTCAGTGGGGAGCCTGCTTCCCTCTCTCTCTCTCTTTCTCTCTGCCAGCCTCTCTACCTACCTGTGATCTCTCTCTGTCAAATGAATAAATAAAATCTTTAAAAAAAATAAAAATAAAATTTAAAAAAGTGTTAAAAGTGGTGGGATTATTGTGATTTTATTTTGATTCCAACCTTCCTCTTTAATGAAAGAATCCATCCTCCCCGAATCCCTGACAGATGGTAACCCAAATTCTGCTTGGATATGTCCAGTAACATAAATCTCTACCTGGCAAGGCTGGTACTTCACTCTTAGAGGATGACAATTATAAGAAATGTGCTCTCTATGACGTTCACCCACAGAGTATACTAAAACTGATTCTATCTTTAAAAATGTAACTGATATGTAGCTTGAGAAATGGTCATCAACTACGGCTCAAAGACAAAGGGAATGAAAAAAAAAAACATAGTGTTATTTCATTTAAGCATATTCCATGTTCACTTGGTTATCACTGCGCCCGTGTTATTTGATTCAGTCTTCATTTTTTTGCATGGGTGTTTTTTTTCTCTTTTAAGATTTTTTTTTTTTTTTGAGAGTGAGAGAATGAGAGAGAGAACACGTATGAGCAAGTGGGGGAGGGGCTGAAAAAGAGGAAAGAAAGTCTTTTTTTTTTTTTTTAAGATTTTATTTATTGATTTGACATGGAGAGAGCGAGCCAGAGAGCACAAGCCGATGGAACAGCAGAGGGAGACAGAGAAGAAGGCTCCCTGCTGAGAAGGCAGATCTTGGTATCATAACTGAAACTGAAGGCAGTGAACCACTTAACCAACTGAGTCACCCAGGTGCCCCAGGAAGAAAGAGGTAAGCAGACTCTGCTCTGAGTGCAGAGCCAACAGGGAGCTTGGTCTCACAACCCTGAGATCAAAACCTGAGCCAAAATCAAGAGTCAGAGGCTTAACTGACTGTGCCACTCAGGCACCCCTGCATGGATGATTTCTTTACAACTATTATTGGATTAAAAATATCAGCTCAACATATTTCTAGAGAGATATATTTATTTCCCAAAGACATCCATATGTATTGACCATCCACTCTTGAGTAAAAAGAAGTCATCAATTTGTATTCCTTTCCTCTTTTTCATGAACTCTCTTACTATGCCCTACATGGTAAGAGATGTGCTATGCTGTTTCTTCTGTCTATATTACTTTTCCTTTTCCTTCCTACCTAGCCATTTCCTCTGCATTTGACCAATTGCTATGAACTCTTTAGGACCTAAAATATGTACCACTTCTTTTCTAATGATTGATTTTCCACCTCTACCGTACTCCTCTACCCCTGTATGCCCTACATCTCTTACCATGTGATTAACTTGACACTTTTCCACCAATAAATGGCTCATTTCTCAAAGTACGATGGAGAGTCAGAGATGAGGCAATCATACAGAGAAAAAAGTGTCAGTCTGGAAAGAAGGACCTCAAACAAATCTGCTCCTTTTCTATGAATTCCCTTTCTCACCCCATTTCTACCCAAGGGAGACCAAAATTGATGCTCACTGTTTCTATTTTTCAAGTTATAAAACACCAAGCTACGTATAATGCTAAATATCTAAAAAAAAAAAAAAAAAAAAGAAAAAAAAAAAATCGAGGGGCACCTGAGTGGCTCAGTCAGTTAAGCATCTGCTTTGAGCTCACGTCATGATATCAGGGTCCTGGGATTAAACCCAGTGTCAGGCTCCTTGCTTAGTGGAGAGTCTCTTTCTCCCTCTCCCTTTGCCCCTCCCCCTAACTTGTGCTCACACTTGTTCTCTCTTTCAAATAAATTTTTAAAAAATTCCATAGCAAGGAGTTTATGTAATTCAGAGTATATAATGTATCCACTTATCTCCATCCCACAGCTCCTAACTATGTTTAGGCAACCACTGTTTCACCTGTTTATTAAAACTAGTCTCTCTTCATCCAATCTCATTCCTTCTTATGTTCTCTACATTTTGCTAGAGAGAGCTTCCGAAAATGCAGTTCTGATCTTATAATTTTTTCAGTAGTGATCTGTAGTCCTCTATATAGAATTCAGACTTCTCCGTGTAGCATTAAGGACCTGCCTATTTTTCCAGCCTTATCTCCAGAAACGTCCAAGCTCAGAAGTTATTCTTCAGAACATTGAACTTATTCAATGTCCTGGATCTGCTAGGCTACCTAACAGCCAGATCTTTGCATAAGCTGTTTCTTCTCCCTATATTATGTTTCCTTTTCCCTCGTACCTAGCCATTTCCTCTTCATTTGAGCAATTCCTATGAACACTTTAGATCCTAAAATATGTACCACTTCTTTTCTAATGATTGATTCTCCACTTCTACTGCAGTCCTCTACCCCTGTACACATAAAACCCTGAACTTGTCACTGTCCTGTTCATTGTACTTACCATTATATCCTTAGCACTACCAATGACTAGCACAGAACAGTGATTCAAAAATTTTTGTTGAACTCATGGGTGGATGGGTAGATGGATGGATGGATAAAGCACCTCAAAATACAACAAGTTAAAGGAGATAGTTGAAGATATCTGGGGGGAAGGGTCTAATGTTCACATGGGCTCAATTGATCATATGATAACAGAGCCATTACCTAGAAGGAAAAGAGGTCACTTGTGTATAACTCTGGAGCTAGAAACCATGGCTAATAGGTAGAAGTTTAGGGAGAAGTATCTGAGTTAACAAAAGACATAATTATCTGAAAATTACAGCTACAAAGATGTATATGTCTGCTATGAAACAAAAGGAATATCCTGCCATTCATGAGTACAGTATAAACATAAGATTTTAAAAAAAAATTGTCAGAGAGTCATTGTAGATATCAACAACATAGAGAAGAGAAAAATGTCAGATGAAGACTTTAAAAAGATAGCTCATTATAGAAGGAGAGGCAACGTGGGGGGTTTGGGAGGTAGGAAAGTAATAAATGAAACAAGATAGGATCTGGAGGGAGACAAACCATAAGAGTTTCTTAATCTCACAAAACAAACTGAGGGTTGCAGCGGGGAGGGGGATAGGGAGAAGATGGTTGGGTTATGGACATTGGGGAGGGTATGTGCTATGGTGAGTTTTGTGAAGTGTAAACCTGGTAATTCACAGACCTGTACCCCTGGGGCTAATAATGCATTATATGTCAATTAAAAAAATAGCTCATTATAATTAGAGTGAGGAATCACTACCACTCTACTACTAGTATTACTACTACTACTACTATTGCTGCCAGCACCACTCAGTATTAAGGGCCTAATTATGTACAAAACACACTGTTTTATATAAATTACTTGTAATCCTCACAATAACTTTGAAGTATAATGTTATTCTCATTTTTTCAAGATTAGGAAAGTGAGAATTTGCCACTTATTTAAGGAATATAGTTAAATGACAGATCAGGATTCAAACTCAGACTACCTATTTCCAGCACCATCATAACTACAACCTAAGGTCCAGAGACTAGAATGCCCAATACTGGGGTTTAGAATGAGAGTAGTTACCATTTGTTGCCTCTGCCTGGCCAAATTCCATTTCTTCCACTTCTGGTTATAGCAACCTAAACCTCTTCTTTGAGGAAGAAATCCTCTCCCCACTGTATCCATGTGATTTGGGTAATATTGACTTTCTGCTCTGGGATGAGATACACCTGGCTAGGATATTTCATTCTGTTGGTTTACAGATAGTCATGTGACTGCAGCCAAATCAGTGAGACTCAATCCATGACTTCTGTTTCAGCAATTTGAAAAAAGAAGCTATTTGCCTTTATGTCCTGGAATTCTGATGATGGTCACCATTTGGAAAGCACTTGACTGGGAATAAAGAAAAGTACAACCAGGAGATGGGAGTTACTTCCTGACCATATTATATGAGCATCTAGACTCAGCCGTGTCTAAACTAAACAATGCCTCATCATTGTAATTATGAAGATAATGTGTTTTCTCTTTGTTTAAGCCTGTTTGTTCTTTTTCTCTTTTATTGGCCATTTAAATGATCCATACCTAATACATGGTATACCTGCTTATGGTTAGGGTAATTGCAGACAAATGGATTCATGCTGAACTTTGAAAAATAGGTAGAATTTGCAAAAGGAAGGAACAATCTTCTTCTTCAGTTACATAAAAAACTATTAAATGGCCACCCTGTACCAGAGCACCTGTTAGAGACAGGCATTATAAACACTAATAAGGCACAGTTCTTGTTCTCAAGTTTCTTAGAGTTTCATCTACCATAACTAAATAATCTCCAGAACTAAATATGTTGCCCATTGAATTTAACCTCCAGTAAAATGCAGACATGAAGACACTTTGTCAACAATGATGGATTACATAATAATGTCTTTCACATACCACTGAAAGATTCTGATCCATCTCTGATTTGTTCCAGCCTGGTTTATGTGGGCACACCATGATATCTCAGGCTGAGCACACCACAGGTTAGGCTGGAAGGATGGTGAATCAATTTTAAGTGCATTAGTTCATGACATGTTAAGTCAGCTGTGTAACATATAAATTTATATATTAACTTGATGGCTTTCTTTATGCCACCCTGAAAAAGACTGATATGCTTTTTCCTCCCATGTAGTCCTATCTTTCTAAGCCTCCTCCTCTGCAGCTGGAGATAATAAATAATCATTTCAGAAAGGCATCATGACCATCTATGTCTTCCAGATGCTGGAGAAGTCACTGTAGTGGGCTGTCTCATAAAAAATTTTGGACATCATGGAACATAACCCATATACCCTAGCTTTTCTATATACTTTGGTTAGCAACAGACAAGGAATCTTTACAAAATTTACTAAAAAGAAAGAATGAATTTAGTTTTCGATTCAACAACAGAATCAGGTAGTCCCTAAGCAAAATTCAAGATTACAAGTACCTCCTTCTATAGCTGTCCTCATGCTGTCTAAAAGCCAGGGGACTGAGATTTTTTCCAGGTCTGCCTGATTCAGTAGCAACACAAATTTGGAAAATATTCCTCCCCCAGTTTCCCAGTTTTCCTGGTGAAAACCATTACCCTGTGGTTTTCATCTAAGTAACAAGCTAATCTGAAAAATTAATTCAAGGTTTGTGGTTTTAGCTTATTATAGAAAAATAATGCTGCTTTCCCAGATAAGTAATCACAGAGCTCTCCCATATGTTTTCCCCCCAAAGTGGTAGATAATGATAAAAATTGATCTTAGGCTGGTAATGTGAGAGATGATCTTGGGAGTCTCAGTAAAAAAAAAAAAAAAAAAGAAAGAAAGAAAGAAAAAAAAGCCCTGCATGTGTAATTGTAAATGCATTACAATTTGGGTTGAAAGCAATTGGACTTGAATTTGTGAATTTGGACTTAAAGAGGAAAAATTCCAAATACATTTTTGGCTTATAGGAACAAGAGAAAGATTTGGAAAAGATCTTAAACATAAGAAAAATGCTTCTGTCCGTTGACTATAGACTACTGTTGAAAGCTCTATAGTAAGAGATACAACATATCTATGTGTTTGAAACTCAGGCCTGGCTCTGCTCCTTCTCAGCTGTGTCAATTTGGCTGGTCATTTATCCTTTTGTCAGTATCCTTACTTGTAAGATGAATGCCCAACTCAGAGTAACCAGAAAGGTTAAACTAACATGTAAAAAACATATAAACTAGTGCCTGCTTTATAGTAAGCACTGAATAAATAGTAGTTAGAGTGACGGGAATTACAAATAAGTAAAGAGAATTTCCTCGTGGCTTTACTCCTAATTAGATTCCTATGTTTTGTTGTTTTTATTTTTTGTTTTGTTTTGTTGTTTTTAATACTTAACATTTGAAAGGAAAGTTTGACTACACCTAACCTACACCCCGTAAAACTATTGTCTGAAACCAGATGATCTAGTGGTGGGGGATAAAAAAATCCTTAAGAACTAGGAGGAAAAAAAAAAATGTAGAAACACAAAGAAAAAAAAAAAGAACTAGAAGAGTACAGAGTATGCCCACCTCCATTAAAATGCATATGAATATTTTCCATATACCTTCATGCACAAGAATAATTGAACAGCTATTTTCATGAGTTTTTCTATTAATATAAAAAATGGTTCTAGGGTCAATATGGTTTGGATGAAAAATGGAGAGTCTTGAGGGAGTGAAACAGAAAAACCTGGCTTGGCACAGATGGTTTAGATTTTTCTTCCAGTCTTGGCATTTCACTTTCTTCTGAAGACTGCAAGACTTTAAGATTCTAGTAGTCTCACGATACCCGTCAAGTCACATCCACTGTGGATACTGAAGTTCAGTCATTGGTTTCAAGATTTCTGGCCCAGGGAGCTTTGTTCCTCAGCCTCTCTTGGGGAGGATGTGCTCCTTCTCTTATTCTGGTCTTTATTCTTTTTTTTACCTAGGGCTCATTACCTCACTTTATGCAGTTTTGGTGAGAAATGACTGTATAAATATGGTTTTATGGATAGAGAAATACTTATGAAACCCCTAGGGTGGGAAAAAAGTTATTGCCTTTTACTATTTTATGATTATTGGCTTTTGATTACAGAATGTTTCAAGGAAATCTCTGTTGTTAAAATAGTTGATTTTTTTCACATTATAGTTATTTTTTTATTATCCCCAAGTGATGAAATTAATTCCTCTTCTAAATTCTTGTCTAATCCATTCAGCATGCATAGCACCAAAAAAGCTTTTAATGGCCTAAGGCAAAACATGCTTACCTGTTGCTTTGTTGTAAATTTTGTGTGGTATCTCTTCAGAAGAAAATATTTACAAAAGGTATAGATTGATATCATAGCTGCACAGTAAGCCATAGATATGATTCCTAGCTCAGAAACAGCACTTAGCAAACTCATGAATCAGATTCTGTTCATGGTTGCGTTGCAAAGTATAATTATGTTTTACATTTTGTTAAGTGCCTATACTTCGATTATGTGTCAAGAGGTTAACATATGATTAGAGAGCAGAAATGCCTTGTAAAGACATGCAAGACATACTGAAATTCAAGCTGATCTTCACTTGGTAGTTGGAACCCTGGACTCTCATGAAACAGCCACCGTTCTTCAAATGAACAGATGACTGGTGTTGAAGGTAGATGGCGGCTGAGTAGCAAAACAGTAAACAGACTTTCTAATCTGTTTCTTCCCTGAAGAAATGAGCAGCCTAGTTTTGTAGTAAACTATCTCAGAATATTAATATAGTATAAGATAGAACGACCCTTAAATTTTGTACAAATATTTTTTGGAAACCCATGAAAAAGACAACATAATTGAGGCAGAATAACAATAGTTAACACTTACCAAGCACATAGTCTGGGTCAGTCAATTTGCATAGTTATCTCAGTAAACTAAACAACAACCCAATGAGGTAGGTATTGCCTGCCCCCGACTTCTTTCTTACATATGAAGAAACCCAAAGAGGGGCAGGGTAAGTAAACGTGTCAAGTTCACAGAGATAGTAAATAAGGGAATCTGAACTCAAAGGCAGGCAGTCTGACTACTGAGCTGAAGGTTTTTTTGTTTTGTTTTGTTTTTATATTTTATTTACTTATTTGACAGAGAGAGAGAGAGAGATCACAAGTAGGCAGAGAGGCAGGCCGAGAGAGTGGGGAAGCAGGCTCCCTACTGAGCAGAGAGCCCGATGTGGGGCTCTATCCCAGGACCCTGAGACCATGACCTGAGCCGAAGGCAGAGGCTTAACCCACTAAACCACCCAGGTGCCCCCTGAGCTGAAGTTTTCACCAATATAGCGCCTTAGTGAAATTGCTGAAAGAACCTACACTGAGAAAAATATATCAGGCTATATGATTGGGAAATACTGAAGTTGCCACACAAGTTTTTTTTTTTTCCTCCATACCAAGTTAGACAAGCTGTATGAAGGATTTATGTTATCAAGAAACAGTCTTTTGAAAAGTAAATAATAATAATATGATACTATCCCCAAATCTTTCACCTTAAGCTTATTAAAATCTCTTTACTTGATGACTGCAAGACTGCAAGCACCTTTTCTTTATGACATTGAACTGTTTTTATAGATTTAAATTCTAAACTCAATCAAATATTTCCCTAAAGCATTCTATGGGTCTCAACCTATGGATCATGGGGTAGTAGATAGAACATGTCTTTGCAGGAGGTCAGAAAATCCAGTGCTTGTGCTTTAAGCATGGAACATGATTGCTAGACTTCATGGGGAAAAAAAAAAAAAAGAAAGAAAAAAGAAATTCTCCCCACAAATAAAAGCTTTCAGTGGTTTTGGGAAAAGGGATACGATTGTCTAAGCTGCAGTGTGTTCCCTTGTATAACCATTTAGGCCACTTACCTATGCTAGTTTCTCTGGCTAGGAGTCTTTTAATTCCACAAATACATTTTCTGAGATTATCTTGAATTCTACATGCCATGGATGAAAGCAATTTTAAGCAGCATAACAGTAGGTGCATTCAGCACTAAGCTTAGCATTTTGGGAGATAGAATAAACACAGATCTTCAAAATAAGAAGTCTGAAGAAATCATCTGTGGAAACATTTTGGTCTAGTGGTTGAGAATTCTGGTTTAGAGACAGACAAACGTGGCTCAAAAGTGGCTTACAGTTTATTAATAATTGGAACTTAGGTAAGTTATACAGGTACCTCCTAAACCCTTTCAATGGATTATATAATGGGGATGATTAATTCTACCTGGTAGAACCACTGTGAGACTTAATTAACATATTATTTAATAAGCTTTCAAGATACTACTCAGTACACAGTAAGTGTTCAATAAGCACCTAGAATTTATTACTGTCTGCCTAATACCCAAGCTCTGGGCTGTTAAAAATTATTTTATAGAAGAGCCAACACTAGTCTAGAATTAATGAGTAACCTGATACAGATACTATGGCCTTATACTGAATTTGTCACATAATAAGTTCACAATAAATTTTTATAAATAGATAATAGAACCTCAAAAACATATCTGTCTCCTGTTAAATTACTTTTTCTTTAAAGTATTCTCATACTATGCTTCTAAAGGCAAGAGAAACCATCCTTTCTCACATGTTTATGGTTCTTATGTTTTTTTTATTTATTTAATTTAGAGAAAGATTGGTAGAGAGAGAGAGCATGTGGAGGGAGAGGGACAGAAGGAGAGGGAAATCTAGAATCTGCAAGCAGACTCCCTGCTGAGCACAAAGGCCAGATGTGGGACTCAATCTCAGGACCCTGAGATCATGACCTAAGGTGAAATCAACAGTTGGCCACCCAACGGACTGAGCTACCCAGGCATCCTGGTTCCCAGGTTATTTCTAGAAAATAATCTCTTCTAGGTCTATCTCCAAAGAGCAGTCAGAATAACTGATTTAGAACTTTACTCCCCCCATAAGTTAGAATTTCATTGCAGTTTTGAGAGTTTTTAATGGTATCACAAACCAGGAACTCTTTCCTCATTTGTAAATCTCTTTTCAAAAAAGAGAAATCTTTTATTGGGTAAAGCCAGCACTGCAAATTGAAAGTAATATTAACTAAAATTACTCATGAAAACAAAATCAGTTTTAAAAAAGATAAAACTACTGGCCTGTAATTCACAGAAAAAGGTCAGGAAAATAATCATGTAGTAGCGGTAGTAGTAGTAGTTATAAGGAAAAGGAGGAGAAAAAAATTTTCCCAAGTATGAGTATCCCAGCAAATTATTTACAAGTGGAAAAGTGTTACTATGCATAATAAAAATGAAAACTGAATAATAGCTAGAAGACTAAAATTCTATCCCATGAAATTTAAATCAATGACTCATGACTTGTCATTAATTAATGTTCCTTTAAAAAATGATTTTATTTACAAATCATGTTCTCATTGCAAAACTTCTTGGATGAAAATATAATTCTCAGGAACTATGTGAATGAGACTACTGAAGTAATTAAATAAAAGCAATTATTCCTATGATCTTCTGATAAGATTAGTTCTGGTTCCAGATCAGAAGAAAGACTTCTGAATGTGCCATTTGGAATCTTTCCTAAGGGTCCATCAATACTGCAGTGATTGTCCTATTCATTTGGAAAGATATTTGCCCAAGGGTATAGTGGGCAACATCTGTTTTAGACTCTTCAAAATCAAGGAAAGTGATTTGATTAGTCTTCCAGAAGTTCTTTTTAAAGGTAAAGGATGTTTGTCTAGAAAATCCTCAACTTGATGAATCTATTCCTTATATTACTGAAGATTAAGTCTTTTATTAAATTTATTTTTTATTTAAATTTGTCTTTTTATTTTTCCCTCAGTTCCCCTACAATCCTCTACTTTGTTTCTGAAATTTCCACATATGAGTCTGAGAGCAAATTAAGTAAATTGACATTCTGATTGCATACACACATTCATATACACATTCTTCTTAAAATATGAATATGAATATACATGAACATACATATTCATGTATATACATATTAATATCCCTATAATATGACTATTTTATGAATATATACATTATAGGAATCACATATATGTAATATGTATATGAATATGTATATGTGCATACACACATTCATATACACATTCTTCCTATAATACATCAGGCATTTTACCTTTTTGTATATGTTCAGCATCATCAACAGAGCCAGGAGTATCAAGAAGCAGCAACATATCAAGTTTTGATGATGTAGTAACATCATGTAAAAATGCCAATAAAGAAAGCGGTATGTTAAGGAGGGTGACTCCCTATAACTCAGAAGCAAAAATAGATTAAACTAAATTTATGCTCCCAGTAGGATAATGTGTATCTGATTACAGGCCCATATTTCAATCTTGCTTATTAACAACCTACGTCTTCACTATAAGACCTCAGAAAATACAAGTCACTAGTATTTTAGAAATTTAAAAAAGAGAAACTTGATTATTCTTAATTTTAATATCAGGTAGCTAGACTCAACAAATATCTTTCATCATACCTATAATCCAGACAAAAGATCTTAATTTATTAATTAAAAACATTAGCATCCAGGTGCTATCATTAGATGTTACTGTTAACATTTCTCTGGTCTTCTCCTTTCTATAACCAAGCATGTTGATCCTATCTTGTAAATGTTTACAGAATCTAGTCCTCTCTCTCCTTTCTAGTCTTTATCCCTAAATGTCCACTCCTTGGATCAACACAAGGGAGCAACTAATCGTGTTCCTGACTCATCCCATTTCCCTGCAATTCATGCATGTTCCACATAGCTACGAGGATCTATAATTTTGCACTTATTTCTTTTCTTTTTTCTTTTTTAGAGTTTGTTCATTTTTTTAAATTAAAAAGTAACAAACACTGTAATACATTCAAACAAAATATAAAATGTGAAAAGTAAATGTTCTTTCTTCATCACTTTGCAACCACATCCTAAAGGTAGCCACTGCAAACAGCTTGGTATCGGTCTAATGAGTTCACAGTAGACATCTTCATCTCTAACAGGCATTTGCACTTCATGACACATCCTAGACATTTTTCAAATAAGTATAAATGAACTTACTTGAACATTTTTATTTCTACCTGGTGCTTTATTGTATGGGTTTACACAAATTGATACATTCATTTCCTCATTCAGATACCTTTATGTTGCTTTCAATGTTTGTTTTTTCTATTACAAAAAGTGCTGAAACAAATATGACTATAAACATATATTTTTGAACTAATGAAAACATTTCTCAGTTATAGATTCTTAAAAGGAAGTTAGCTGCACCCAGAAATATATACCAAGTAAAAGAAAGCTGCTTTCAAGCTGCATTTTTAATTTTGATAGATATTGTCAAATAGCCAGCAACAATATCTTGAATAGTTGAGAAGACTAATGGTAGTTTAGCATCTTTCAAAAATAAGGTGGTATCTCTTTATTACTTAATTATTTCTTCAGTTATTGCTGAGGCTGAGGAATAGTTTACATAATAATCTGTCATTAATGTCTCTTCTCATTTTTCTATTTGTTGTTTCTTATTGATAAAAATGAGATGCTTACATATTATAGATAATAATACTTTGTTCTAAGTGGTTTTCCCTCTCTTGAGTCTGGAAAAGAAGTAGACAAAAACAAATCTCCTATTTTTATTAATGCCATGTTTTATCACATAATCATTAATAATTTTAGGTATTTTCACCCTTTTCCCACTGACTTAAAATGGCACCTTTTCATTGATTTATTTAATCCATCAATTTTCTTTTTGACATAAAAGATTCCATTCTCTCTTTTAAAAAACTGAGATTTTGATGAAAATTCTATTGTATTTTTATATCAATTTCAGAGAATTGAGGTTTTAGTAACACTGAATGTGTGTTTATAAAATTATTCAAATTCAGGTTTATTCTTCATTTTATAAATAACTATGCATATTTCAAGATATGTTTCCAACACATTTTAATGGATGATTGCTGAAAGAAAATAAAGTCACCAATTTTTGTATATTTGTATGGTATCTGACCATCTTAGCACCCATGGAGATGATAATATATTAATATAGTATATTGCACCAATATATTTGTTAATGTTGAAGGATTCTTATGTTTTAAAATACTACTTGACATGGTATATATTTCTCTAAACAAACATCTCTTGTTATAATAAGTAATGCTCTCTAATAAGATCTCAAACTCAGATGCCCATAAAAGCCCAGCAGGTGGTACAAACTAATAAAGAATTAGACCGTTATAAACTAAAAATAGATATGTGGTGTGCTTTAAAAAACACGCATTTATTATATATCTTATTTACTAATTCATTTAAAAAATGAATTAGTAAATAAGCTATAACAATATCTCTTGGTATGTGTTCTTTTGAGCAAAAGTTATCTGTTCTCTGTTTTCCATTCATTCAGTAATTATATACTGACCAGTGGTTTATTATGTATATAAAACATCATTTTAGGTACTATAGTGGTGACAGAGTTGAATAAAACATGATCTCTGGGGGCCTGGGTGGCTCAGTGGGTTAAGCCTCTGCCTTCAGCTCAGGTCATGATCCCAGGGTCCTGGGATCAAGCCCTGCATCTGGCTCTCTGCTCAGCAGGGAGCCTGCTTCCTTCTCTCTCTCTGCCTATCTCTCTGCCTACTTGTGATCTCTCTCTCTCTCTCTGTGTCAAATAAATAAATAAAATCTTTAAAAAACAAACAAACCATGATCTCTTCCTTCTAGGAGCTTATCATCTAATCATAAACACCTAATAAAAAATTATATAAATCACTAGACTGTTACAAGCTCTGCTAAGACTGCACTTGACGATGAAAAAAGAAGAATCTGATAATTACCTACTGCATTATGTAACAGATGAGGAGAGATTGTTGAATTGACTTAATTTCTTCTCTTCTTCCCTAGTTTCAATATAAAATGCAAGTTATGGTGTCTAACATATATTTTTATCTAAATTAACTGACCCATCACTAGACATACAAATTCACCTTAACAACTGAAAAACAGTGGGGACATACTTATTCATATGCATGCCTGTTTGTGCCTGTATGTGTTTGTGTGTATGTGTGTCTAAGTGTGTATACAGGGTGACTGAAGACTGAAAGCATTTTCCAGTACCTCCTGAAATATAAAAAGTAAGTTTACTTTTCTATGTGGAGAAGCATTAAACGTAAAGCCAAATTTGGCACCTCATAATCTGCTTAGTAATTCCCCAGATAATATGTAATGTTTAGAGTGACCTGAATATTGTGCATTTTCAAATCTGAAATGGCCCTTGGTGTTTTGGTTTCTTTTAAAATCCTAAAGAAAAATTCAAATCAGTAAACAAACATCTCACAGGTATTTATCATAATCTTTCCTCAAAGACGGAGTATTTTTCATTACTCAATAACTGTGTATGTATATGAGTAGTAGAAATTAAGACAACTAGTCTATACAAAGTCCTTATTATAGATCTAGCTTCCTAACTCCACAATTCCCAGTACTTTGACCTTTACAAATTTAATTGGCTTACAATATATACTATGTTTAAAGTGGTTTGTGTTGTTATTACTGTTGTTGCTTTTTACAGTTAAAGCCAAAAATCACTTATTAAGTCATTAATTAATATTCAACTACTCCTAAAGTTATAATTCCCATGGTCTGAATTCTTTAAAATTAAATTCACAAGTATTACTCTGTTTTGTGTGATTAAATGTTCGATTGATTAAACTCTGTTATCATAGGAACATTTTCTTGAATAAACCCTTCCTTATATGTTCTTGAGAGTTATCTATTACAAATGATTTGGATAATGAAGCATTATCCATAATAAAATACTATAGGATAAGGGCAAATTGATTTATGTAGAATAATTTAAAGCAAGTAAGTAGTTTAAAGCCATCAGACATTTTTCCCTTTTGAGTTTCTGTTTCATTCATTTCAAGGAATTTTTTTCAGTTTATCCTGCTGTAGAAAAATCTGTAGATGGTTTCCCTGAATCACCCTGAATTTCCCTTCTATCAAGGTACCCTTGAGAAATTAAATGTCAACATCTCAAAATAGTGGATTCTGTACTCCAGAGACTGAATGGTATTCAAGGCTCAATGATTAAAATTGTGGCCATAAATGGAAAATTTCTCTGCTATTATTAGTGGGGTTTCAACCATGCTATTAGTTGAACCAGAAATAAAGTTAGGGATACACTCCACAAGGAAATATGCCACTCTAAAACAGAGGACAGAGTGAGACCTCCGCATGAGTAGGAAGCACACAGGAAAGG
Source organism: Mustela nigripes (assembly GCF_022355385.1). NCBI lineage: Eukaryota > Metazoa > Chordata > Mammalia > Carnivora > Mustelidae > Mustela > Mustela nigripes. The sequence goes on from NC_081568.1 coordinate 51,240,126, forward strand.
GATTTCATAGTTCTATCCCCCGTGTCTTCTGCAATAAGTTGGAAAAACTAAATTGAAGCAGATAGGTTGTGTGTGTCTTTGGTCCACTACTATAAATCTTCAAATTAGACATTCTGTAACCAAATAGTTCTCCACGTTTCCATTCCTAACTGAATACAGTAAAGGTTGCTACAGTCCACACGGGAAAGCAGAGGTAATAAGGAGGACTATTAGCAATAATGGCAAACACAAGACACTCTACCCTTTCCCTTTCAAAGACTGATAGGCCTTTGACAACATGCCACCAAATCGCCCTTAGTAAGGCAATGTGGGCACAACAGAAAGATTCAGAGAAACCTGGTAATGATTCCTGAGTCTGCCCCTTACTAGCTATGTAATTTGACATTGGACAGGTTATGTAAGCTCTCTAATTCTTTCTTCCAGCCTATAAAATAGTGACTGTAATACCTCTAGTCAAGGATTTACGGAAGGATCAAATAAATTAATCATCCAAAATTCCCAAACTAGTATAAAGTACATAGTTAATTACTCATTACATACTAATTTTTCAATTTATTTTATATCCAGAAAAGATTATTTTCCTCAAAATGGAAAGAGACTTCTTTTCTTATAAAAATAATCTATAGATTGTAGAAACACTAGGAGACACAATAAGGAATAAAGGAGAAAATAATCAAGCATAACCCACCACCTAGAAATAGCCACTGTCAAAAGACTATCATATAAACTTAGAAAACAAATATAAATATAAACTTTATGACCATATTACACATGTTATTTTGTTACTTGCTTTTAAATATGTATTTATATATTTATATTATTTATTATTATTAACTTTATATATATATATCTTTGATATCTTCTACATCATCAATTCAATGTCTGCAGAGGAGTCTCCTCAATTTTAGATACCACTAATACTCTCTTAATGTAAGTTTTTTAATCTGTAAGCTTTTTTCTATCAAAATTGGTAAATTGGTAAAAAGTATCCTTAAATATTTCATTTTTGCATACTTGGCAAAATATCTTTTCAGGGAATAGTTCATATATATTATTATCATTATTAATTATTATTAGTTTATATAATCCGTACATTATAAATGCTGTATTCTCCGTAAGACTCATGCTTCCTCAGGTGCCTTTAGGTCCTTTTTCCCTTCAAAAAGTAAATAACCCAATAATGTCCAACATTTGAGGGGACATACCCCTAAGACAGAAGTTATTAATCTTATATATGGAATGCTTATAAACTGAGTTCAAGGTTATTGGAACTCTCAAGATGAGTTCTAATTCAATGAGCCTCTGTATCATGCTTTAGATGAAAAATATTGCTTCAAGCTCAAAAATGATTTTCAATATGATTACTTCTTTAAAAACAGAAGGCAGCAGAGATTCTTAGCAAGAATTCCCTTAGTATCTGGCAAACCTCTCCCAATCCTTGATCTTTGAGTCTTGCTAGAGGATAAGCCTGAAGGACACAGCCCCAGGTGAGGTGATGGCCATTAGCATTGCTCAGGCAGAAAGCACCACTGAGTCCTGAGGCATTAAGATTGCTGAAGTGTTATACATAATAGGCAGAATCTAATCTGAACTCAGCAGGGCATAATCATATGATCTTACAGGAACTCAAATTTAAATGTACTGCCTTCTTTTGTGAACAGTAACTAGAATTTCCCAGTGAGCCTGGGTGGAAGACAGCCAGTCTGTGGTGGGCGGGAGGACCCGCAAAGCTTGCAATATGCAATACCAGAATCATGATAATCATACCAACACGGCGTTTGCCTCAAAACGTCTTAATTCCCTGACAGTTCAATTTCTTCTACACATCACAGAAGCTGACTTCTGTGACTACTTTTCAAGGTACTTGACAAAGATCACGTATTTTATTCACTCTCCAGCTGGGCTGCTAGCCTGTTCTCACACTGATCCTGAGGCAGGAAGCCTCCAAGGATTCTGTCTCTGTCTTGGAGTGCAGCTACCCCCCGCCTCTATCACTTTGGGAGAAAATTTCCTTGCTTGGGTCTCTTGGTCAAACTCAAAATTATTTAAAGACTTCTTGACTGTTTGCAATATGAAATATAGGATGCTTATTTTGGGGATGTTTAGACTTGTTTCTTAGAGAAACATTTGGAAATAATAATCAACTTTTGGAAATAAAGAGGGTAAACATAGCTTCACCCCTAATTTTCTTTGAAAATCTACTGCAAAGTAGTGCAGTCATGAAAATACTACTTTATTGCATATGGGAAATACTAATTTAACTATGAAATTTGGAATGCTTTGCATGGATCTTTGAGCATGTTTTCACCATGAGTCAGACCCAAAGGATACAAATATAGAAAAAGTCTGACTGAAATGGATGCCTTAAAATACATCATAATTGATCCTCTTAAGTATTCACATAGCAAAGAATGTGCATTACATAAGTATGTTAAGTTAATTCTCCTTGGTATCAGGGACTCTCCTTGGTATCTTTGAGGAATCACTGTTCTTCCTTTCATAAAGAGTTAGGACAAATTAAAATTATTTAGTTTTATATCATTTCTCTCAACCACACTTAAATAGCACCAATGCCACTAAATTAAAAAAAAAATAAATTGAGACCCCAAAATATCATGTTTCTGTATTTCTATTCCCTCTGATACTCTGGCGCTACAGTTATCTTAAATTTTGGTTTAAAAAAGTATTAAATTCCATTCACCAAATCAAGGACAATAATCGATTAGATTCTTCTTGAAGTTATTCTTTTCCAAAGTTTGTGCATTAATCTTTCTCCAATAATACCTTATCAATCACTATTTCAAAAATAATTCTATTATTCAAAAATTACTCAAATTATTCAGAAATGATATCCAAAAACAATTTCAAAAAAGTAAAGAGTTATCTTATTTGAGAGAGAAAGCATGTACCACTTCCTCAGGCCTGCATTACCAGCAATAAGATTTGGCCAAACATGAGGAGAATAGAATTTCATATTAAAATATTTTAAAAAGTAGTGTTTTTTTCTTACTGAAATTGAATTACGTTAACAGCCTACAAAGCATGAAGCATTTCTTCATTTGTAAAATAGGGGGAATAAATTAATTAGTTAATCTTTTATGGGCCCTTATCAGCTTTGAAGCTTCATGGCCTTCCTTTCAAATTATTTAAGAGTTCATGATTTCACTGGGTAGTTGAAATTCGTATCATATACAGACTGCAACTATCTCTAAATAATGAAATTATCAGTCCCTTTTCAGGCATTGCCAAGACCATGTCTTTTAATGACTGTGTAACATTTTAAAAACAATCAACTGGGTAGATATTAAATATAACAAAGTATTTTTTTACTAATATGAGACCCATCTGGGGAATATTTTCAATCCATTTATCACAATGACTACTGGATACGTGGGATAAAAAAGAACCGTGAACAGGTCGAATATTTTATCTTCCTTCTGGGGTGGGAGAGAGGGAAGGAACACAAACTGCAACCACCATGAAAACTCATTAATTGCTTTGCTTATCTCTTAAATATTTTTTAATAAAGTACTATATCCCGTAGCTCTTCATACTCTATGATGAGGAAAATTGATTTCATGGTTCAAATCCTTAGCCTACTAGCTAGGACAGCAGTGAAAAAAAGTCATCCAAACAGTATCACAAGGCAAGTTGTGCAAATCCACAAACGCAAATCCATAAGGAAAGCTTTGGGAATCCTGTGGACGCAACATGGCAGTTTTAAAAATTTAAATATATAAGTTCTCCTAGGGTTCATTTCCTAAGATGCGTTTTATCATTCTGAGGATAATATTGTTGAGTCTGCTGCAGACGCAAGCACTGGGGAGATCTGGGAATAAATATCCAGGCTACTACTTGCTGTCTGTCTTTAAGTAAACGAAGTATCTTTCTGGGACTCAGTTTCTGTTTCCTGTGTGTTTGGTTAGTTGTTTCTTTTTTCTTTTTTTTTTTCCCCTTACATATATAAAACAAAGGGGCTGGAATAAATGACCTTGAAGTCAGTGTGAAGTAATGGAAAGAATATGGTTGTAGGAATCTGGTAAATGGGACTCCATTTGTAAAATGGACATACTAGGGTTATTGTGGGGATTAATTGGTAATTGTATATAAAGTTATACATAATCTGAAGTAATCCTTAATTGACAATTGGTGAATGGAATTTTTGCTTTGCTTGTTTTTTGCTGCTATTGTCGTTGTCCTTGATTTTTTGCCCCTTCTTTTCGCTTACCTTAAAATCCTTTTTAAATATCAAACTATTAGCACAGATCTCCCTGAAGACTTCAATAATTATAGACTCATATTGTGAAAGTAAAAATCCATTTAATTCGAAGGTAATTACTCATTGGTGATTTCTACTTCAGGCTTTATGTCATTTAAAAATGTTTCCAAACATATCAGGTAATGTAACATAATTTCTCTAAATCTTTTAATCCTAAATTATTATTTTTAATGAAATTTTTCCTGATACATGTGTTTTTAAATGGACATGTATCATCCAGTACATGGAATGTTTTAAATAATAAATGAATTTTCAGTGCTAGTGAAACCCCTTAAGTTCTTGAATAAGTGATTCTGTGAAAAAAATATACCTGAAATCTCATTGACAAAATTATAAAACTATCTTAAAATCAAGAAGGAAACACAAAAAACTATGCATGTATATGAGATTTACTCTCCAAAAGAAATCTAAGCTTCTTTTAAAAAATCTTTTTTCTACCAAGTCTTTGTCACAAAAAAAAGGAAAAAAAAGAAAGAAAAAGAAAAAAAGTGCTGTGAGTAGTATTCAAAGAATGAGAAAATAATGTGCCTTTAGCAAGGTGGAATTAATTACCTTTCAACCACAGATCTTTAAACAGACAGTTGGGTTTTTCCATTATCCATTTTAAATCACAGTAGCCTTTTGAGTGCTTTCTTTCAGAAAATGTTTAACTATTACACTTTCCCTTTTGACTATTTAAAAGCACTGACCTAATGATCCTTTTATTTTTCAATGTTAATAGCTCAGTTTTAAAGATGTACCAACTGAAGCATTCTGTGTTAAATTACTGCTATACTTTTTAAATATTACACCAATATCTAGTGCATTGTCCAAGAATAATCTAGGATATGTATTTTATATTGATCGTGATTTTCTTGTATGTGGTCTGTGCACTTATCTATTTTCAATTCTGGATATTTATCTATCTCTTCCCTCTACAACTAAAAAAAAAAATTAAACCCACTCATTGGGTTAAGTGTCTGACTCTTGGTTTGGGCTTAAGTCCTGATCTCATCAGTTGTGAGATCCATCCCCACATCTGGCTCTGTGCTCAGCAGGAGTCTCTTTGGATATTCTCTCTCTGCCCCTCCCCTGTTTGTGCTCAAGCTTTCTCTCAAATACATAAATAATTCTTAAAAAAAAAAAAAAAAGGAAAAAGAAAGCTGGAATGACATGTTAAATAAGTAATATATATTGAATACCTTAATTAAATATATTATTGTTAAACTTATATATGTGAATAAAATGCATCTATAATATATAAATGATTATATATAAATTATTACATTTATAGTTATTTTATATTTATACTTTATATTATTATATTCTTATACACAAACATGTCTGCATACTTAATATAAAATATCTCACATTTTATAAATGTGATAAATATTTATAAATATGATATAAATATTATATATTATATATAATAAATATAAATATCTATAAATATAAATTTATTTATATTTCCATTATTTTATGGAAACCTCAGTATAGTTTCATTATATTGATGGCAAAAATAGGATCTAAATTAGAATATAAAACAGAATAAAAAATAAACTAATTTTGATATAATACACTTCACTATATAATATACATATATCCCAGTGCAAATGAGGATAATAAACAAAAATATTCAAATTGTTTAAAATATCAGTATCTTCATTATTTAATAAAGTCACCATGAAAGAGACAAGTTGTTTATTAGAATAGACATGAAATGCATACATGTGTGTCCAAATGATTGAACTGAATGATCTACAAATCAAAAACTATCTTGATAAGCAACATAAGATTAAAACCTATTTCTAAAGTTTGGTTCTGACTAAGAAGACTGATGGATATTAGACTTACATTTCCATAACTCATGTCTCTCCTCCCTTTAGTGCTTGCTGTAAATAATTGGAAAACCAGATAATATATATAAATCAACTGAGTCAACTGTGTTCAAATACTGAACATAATACACAGAGGGCTGTGACCCTTGGAAGAAAGGAAACAGTTAGTGAGGTTCACAAGCAGCACAACCTCCTGCCTGGAAGCACTGTTCAAAGCACAGCAGAAGAAGTACATCTTAAACAGGGAGCAATAGTCTGGTAAGTAGAAGAAATGCATATCAAGATTTGGGGCTGGTAAAGCAACTGGAATTTGTGCGACAAGGAACTAAGCAGAGTACTGGAGAGGAGACAGTTACACAGAGAAGAAACTCTAGCAATCTCCACAGGAGTTTTCTAGTGAGAGTTGGCCAAATGCTAAGCAATGCAAGAATAGGGCAAAACTCTGTTAACGCCCTGAAGAAAATAATTTATGGGCATCTGTGAGCAGGGAATCTGGAAATTTTATAGGTCATACAGTGACAGCAACACTGAACTTCCAGCAAGCCAGAGAACAAAGACTTCAGAGGAACACTCCAGTCATTCAGTTGAGACTCAAAAAGGCCATTTCTTAGGAGTCAGGCTACCGCAGCAAGGAAAAAAAAAAAAAAAAAAAAGCCTAAAACCAAGTCTTTCATTTTTATTTTTTAATTTATTTTTAAAGATTTTATTTATTTTTTAAGATAGAACAGGACCAGGCAGTGAGGGAGGAGAGGAGGGTAGGAAAAGTGGGGGATGGAGTCAGAGGGAGAGAGAGAAGCGGGCTGTCTGCTGAGAAAAGAGCTGGATGGGTGGCTCCATCCTAGGACTCCGGGATCATGATCTGAGCTGAACGCAGACACAACTGAGTGATTCGCTCAGGCCGCCCTAAAAACAAGTCTTAACAAGATCCAACTAATCTGCTAGTAAAGAAACTACCTATCACAACACTCAACAAATTTTAAAGTCTTTAAATTCTTTAAAGTCTTTAACAACACTCAACAAATTTTAAAGTCTTTAAATTCTTTAAAGTCTTTAATTCTTTAAAAGTCTTTCAAAGTCTTAACAAGATCCAACTAACCCGCTAGTAAAGAAACTACCTATCACAACACTCAACAAATTTTAAATAAAGAAAACAATAAACTATTGGTAATGTGGCATTAAAAAATTCGCCATACATTCAAAAATTACTAGACTAAAAGAATAAAGAAAATGTGACTAATAAACAAGAGAAAATAGTCAACAAAAGAAGAACAAGGGTTGTTTTTATTTGTTGCTATTTTTGTTTGTTTGTTTGTTTGTGGGGGCAGTACTTTGGTTTTCTTAGATAGGGACCTTAAATAAACCTTTTATAATATTTTCATGGACTCAAAGGAAAAGCTGTGTACAATAAGGAAACATAGAAAACCCCAGCAGAGATATAGAAACTATTTTTTTTTAAATCAAAGATCCTAAAATTGAAAAAGAGAAGAAAAAAATGTAACTAAAAAATCTTCAATAAACCCCAACTGTGTCAGGAAAGAATGAAAAAATGAACAACAACAACAAAAAAAAAGCAAATGGGACAAATGGAATGGGAATAGCAATATGGTTTATTTAACTTCTCAAATATTTCAACGGGTACATGAAAGGAAGATATAAATGGAGTAAACCCTGAGTCATATGAAACTCAGTCACATGATAACTAGAGTGGAAACATTAAAAACAGACAAGACCCTGGACAAGGAACATGACTGACTATCAAGAGGGAATGCCATAATGAAAGCATAAATTCATCAAAAGACATAACATGAAATGCATATACATTTCATTCCAGAACTTTGAAAACAGAAAGCAAAACTGACAGACCTAACTGGAGAAACAGATGAAATCCACAATTATGGCTGGAAATTTTAATAACCTTCTTCCCCTAGTTGATGGATAAAGTAGACCAAAAAATCAAGAAGGACATTGAAGATGTGATTGACTCTGCATACCAAATAACCAAGTTAATATTTATAGAAAACTATATCCAGACAGAAGAAGACACATAATTTTCTAGTGTACAGGGAATATTCACCAAGATAAACCATATGCCAGGACATTCAATAGGTCAAAAATTTATAAGGACCGAGGACATATACATAGCATGTTCTCTGACAACACTAGAATCAATCTAAATTTCAATAAAAATGACAATAAAGAAAACCTTGGAAACCACACAATATTTAGAAATTAAACAAAATTATTTTAAGTAACTCATGAATGACTTATGCAATCATGAGGAATATTTAAATATTTTGAATTAAATAACAAAAGCAAAGCACTTAAAAATTTGTGGGATGCAGCCAAACCAGTGTTTGTAGAGAAATCAATAGTTCTTTATATGCCTATATTTAAAAAGAAGAAAAGTTAAATTTAATAATGTAAGGTTTACTGTAAGGAATTATGAAAACAAGTACGGATCAAGCACAAAGTAGAAGGAAGGAATTAATAAATATAAGAGAAAAAGTAATTAGAACAAAGGCAGATTCTTCAAAAATATCATTAAACTGATAAACTTTTAGCCACATTAATGAGGGGGAGAAAGAGAGAGAGATAAAAGATAGAAAGAGTAATAAAAAAAAAAAAGAATCCTTAAAAAAAAAAAGATACAAAGAGAATACAGACTGATATCTAAAATGCAAAAGGAAATATCAGTATAAAGCTTGAAGGCATTAAAAAGAAAAAAATGAAATATGATGAGCAACTTTATGTGCACACATTTTCCAAATTAGATCGCAAATTCATTGACAGAGACAACTCACAAAAATGATACCAGAAGAAATAGTAAATATAAATTGCCTAATAACTGTAAAATAAAAATGATTCATAATGAAATTTTTGCATACAAAGACTTATAATCCCAGATGGCTTCACTAGTGAGTGCTATCAAATTTAAAGAAAAAATGTTACTAATTTTACACAAACTACTTAAGAAAATGATAAGATCAATTTCTCAAGTCTTGTCCTGAAGCCAACATAAACTTGATACATAAAATAAGAAAAGGATATTACAACAAAAGAAAATTATATACCTATTTTCTACTCCACATGAATATAGACACCAAAATAAAAAAAAATTAACAAATCTAGTAATAAAGTAAAAAGTTAATACAGAATGATCAAGTGGAGTTTATCTTAGGCATATCAACATGTGTTCATGTTTTAAAATAAACCAATATATTTCTCCTGCTTATTAACATAATATAAAAGAAAAATAATTTGATCATATTATTAGGTTCAGAAAAAGTATTTTAATACTTTAATATCCCTTTGTGTAATAATTTAATACCCCTTTGTGATTTTTTTTAAAAACCCACAATTAGAAATAGAAGAGAAGTTCCTTATTCCAATAACAGATATCTCTGAAGAATTTGCAAATAATATCAGACTTAATATTAAGAAACTTATTTCCTCTGAGATCAGAAAAAGCTAGGTTCCCTGCTATCATCACTTCTACTTCTCTTCAATAACTTGTTGGAAATGAAAGCCCCTATAATAAATAAGTAAATAAAATCATAAAGATTAGAAAGGAAGACCTATAGCTGTCTTTATCCACAGATGAGATGATTATGTACGTAGAAAATTTTAAGGAAACTACAAACAAAAGTACCAGGATTACTAAGGAATTTAGGAAGCTCACAGAATGCAAGGTTAATAATAGTGAAACTAGGGTGCCTGGGTGGCTCAGTGGGTTAAAGTCTCTGCCTTCTGCTCAGGTCATGATCCTAAGGTTCTAGGATGGAGCCCTGCATGGCTGCTTCTCCCTTTCCCTCTGCCTTTCCACCACACTGGTGTTCACACTCTCTCTCTCAAAAAAAAAAAAAAAAAAAAAAAAAGGTGTAAATTCTCCCCAAATTGATCTATAAATTCAATGTAATCAAAATAAATATTTCAGAAGGTATTGTTTTCAAAAATAATTGCTTACTTTATAATTCACATAAACCTACAAAGGACCAGAATAAACACAACAATTAAAGAAAAGAAAAACCAAGTTGAGAGGACTTACATTACCTGATTTTCGAGTCTTACTCTGAAATAGGGATCAACAAACTATTGTACACAGGCTGGCTTGTTTTTATAAATAAAATTTTAGCGAAATATAGCCACAGCAATTTATTTACATATTATCTATGCTACAACAGAGCAGAGTAATTTTAAGAGAGATCTTATGCCCTGCAAATCTAAAATACTACTATTCCCTTTAAGGAAACTACAAATTGGCATAAGAGACAACTAGAGCAATGAAACAGACTAGAATCCAGCAATAGGCCCATACCTGCATATTTTAACTTTTGACAATAGCTTCAAAGCAATACAAAGAAAAAGGGTCAATTTTTAAAATTTTTTATCTCAATCCATAGAGAAAAATTAACTCAGGTTGGATCACAGACCTAAACACAAAAGCAAAAACTACAAAACTTCTAAGAAACATAGAATATCTTGGTAAACTTGGATACTCAGAGATTTTTTGACTAGGATACGAAAGCATAAATTAGGTAAGGAAACATTGGTATATTGAACTCCATAGAAAATTTTAAACATTCTGCTCATCAAAAAACCATTAAACACAAACTGAGGCATATTCTAAAAAAAATAAATGACTGGACTTTTCAATATTTCCAAGGTCATAAAAGACAGGACCTGTCCAGGAAGCTGTCACAGATTGGAGGAGAAATGAAAACTAAATGTATATGGTATCCTGGATTGGATTCTGAGCCAGAAAAAGGACATAGTGGAAAAACTAGGAAAATCTATAGTTTGTAGGTTATTTAATAGTATCTTACCAATGTTAATTTCTTGTTTTTGGTAAATGTTATGTAAGATGTTAACAATAGAGAAAGCTAGGGGGAGGGTATTTGGGAACTCTCTGTACTATCTTTGCAACTCCTCTGTAAATCTAAAATTATTTTGAAATAAAATTTCTGAGGGGGAAAAATGGTTGTTATGAAAATGAATAGGCAAACCATAGGCCAGGCAGAAAAAATGTATGTAGAGACAGAGAGAGAGAGAGAGAGATAGATAGAGACAGAGACAAAGACAGAGATAATCTTGTAAGGGACTGTACCCAGAATGTGTACATAAATGGTACAACTCAATAATAAAATGACAAACAACCCAACTAAAAATGAACAAGACTAAAACAGATATTTTACAAAAGAAGATATGCAAACTGGCCAATAAGTATATGAAAAATTGCTCAACAGCATTAGTCATCAGAGAAAATGCAAATTAAAACCACAATGAGATACCACTACACCCCCACTAGAATGGCTAAATTTATAAGGAACAACACCAACGTCTGGCAAGGATATAGAGCAACCCAAATTTTCATACACTGCTGGTGGAAGTGTAAAATGAAATAACCACTTTGGAAAAGAGTTGGGCAGTTTCCTGATCCTACTAATCCAATATTGGGTATTTATACAAGAAAAATGGAAACACATATATACAAATAGATCTGAACAACAATGTTCAAATACCATTTTAAAATAAGCATTGTTTTAATACTAGTTATTAAGTAAAAAAAAATATATTACTAAATGACTATTCTGTGAGAGGTACTATGCTAAAAACGTTATAAATTCAGACTTCTTTAACCCTCACAAAAAACCCTGATGTAGCTCCCTATGTTGTCTACTAATACATATGTTCCTCAAACATTCATTAAAAACCTATATTGTGTAAAGCAATGTTCTAGGCATTGCACACATACAAGATAGATGTCAAGATCTTTGTTTCCTTTCTCTTTTTAAAAAGATTTATTTATTTATTTATTTTAGAGAATGAGAGAGAGAGAGAGCAAGAGCGTGTGCCCAAGCATGCAAGCAGGAGGAAGGGCAGAGGAAGAGAGAGAGAGGGAGAGAACTTCAAGCACACTCCCTGCTGAGTGCAAAGCCCTACACAGGGCTTGATCCCACAACCCTGAGATCATGACCTGAGCCAAAAGTCAAGATCAGTCACTCAACTGGCTGAGCCACCCAGGCACCCCAATTTCTTTGTTCTCTTAAAGCCTAAACTCTACAAGGGGGAGACAGTTGGTAAATACAGACTATGTTAAGATGGGTAACAATACTGTCCCCCTTTTATAGATGGAGTTTCAGAGATGGTGGCTGGGATTTGAATCTAACTTCTCTGACCCAAAATGCAGACTCCGTGAGTACCCCATGATCATGCCAAAGAGCATAGCATACTCCCTGTTTCTTCAGACGTCACCCCACCTTTCAAGTTGTTGTCACTTTACCAAGGAGAGGGACATTAAAACAACTATGATAGGTAAGGTTTAATCAAATTTATAATAAGGAAAATAAACCTCCCAGGTTTCTAAAGAGAAAATAAGACTGGACCTATGGTTTCTACCAGAAGGAGGCAATTATGCAGAAACCTGAAGGATATACTTAGTAAGTAAAAGGATTAGTGCACCATATCTTGCCCTAACTCTGATTCGTAATGGTGTAGGCCAAACTATTCTATCTCTTAATCTTAATTGGCTTCACACATCATATTTACGATCATCTTTGTACATGACCACAGAATCATCATGTTTTCTGCTACTATCATAAAGAGAAGACGTGGAAATCTTTAAACCACTGTTGTGTAAGTAAGGTAGAATTAATTTGCCAGAACAACCTAATTTTCTCTAAGCTATTCTCCTTGGAGAGGTTTTGTGGTTCCTTTTTGAACTAGCAATACTTAACTCTATTACAGATAGCTATGTAATGAAATGAGGCAACACTACATAAATGGGGTACTAGATCTCTCTTATTTCATTTGCTTTGTATTAGTCTCAAAATAATAGACATAAAACATGGCATGGACAATTCACTCTTTGATTAAAGTGCCCCGACAACCAGTATAATATCAGATACAAAGCATGTATTAAATATGATTTGCTGAGTGAACATCAATGATTTCCATCCATTCCAACGTCTTGCAGGATAAAATAGCTTTCCAGTAATATCTTTGTCATGCTTCTCATTTTGTGTACTACAATCTAGCAATATCAATCCATGTATATGTCCCTGAATATCACCTTCAGTTTTATTACTTTGCAAATTTGACATATGCTATTTCTTTTGCCTGAAAAGCCTTTATCCCATTCTTTTACCCAAAGAAATCAGCTCCGGCATCACATTCTCTAAAAAGTCTTCTCTGACATCCTCAGAGAGCGAATCACTCTCTCCTTGGCATGAGCTCCATCTTATTTATACCCATGTCAATTACTACACTCATAGTGTAGTAATGTAATACACTGTATTACATTATATGTTTACAGACTATTCTTTTCTCCCTTACTTCTCTTTCTCAGTCCTCACTTCATATCTCCTCCGCCCATGCATCACAGTTAAGATATTATACCGAGTAGGATATGTAAACTGAGCAATCAGAACAAACACTGACATTATCCAACTAAAACAGTTCTAGTGGAGGACTATAAACCCTACACCCTACTACCTCTGTCCTAAAGAAGACAGCCATCACCCCTGCCTAGCCTTCCGCATTCCTTCCTAAAGACCTTCTAGCCTCTAGTTTTATCCCCTTAAATCCTCTCTTCACATTTTGACCAGCATGATCTTTTTTTTATAAAACTAATTTATTTTTACTCCTTAAGATCTAGCCTTTCACCTCAGAAAATTCTTTTTAGCTCAGGACCTTCAGATTATGAGACTGACACGCTGCCTACTGCACTAAGGAGGCACCTTCAGAAAATTCTTTTTAAAATAAAAGAATAAAATTCTCCCATGAACTCTTTAAAAAGTTATTTTGTAACTAGTATTTGTGAATTTTAATTATTTAATCTTAGATGTATACTCTAGTCTAGAGGATAATGTAGTTTTTTTTTCCTTACATATCTATTAATGTACCAAAGAACCCGATGTTAGGTCTATCACTTAGACTTCATTTATGAAAAAAAAAAAGCTTTACGGAAAGAAGGCAAGGAGGAAGAAAAATTCATTTCTTATGATGGATTTGAATAGCTCCAAGGTTTTTAGGGGTTTTCCTTTTTTTTTTTTTTTTTTTTTGCTTCTGTTTTACTTCTTTGGTCTTTTAAGGACATACCCATAATTGCTAGAGGCTCACAACCATATTCTCCCCATATCACAATAGTCAGAATAAAGACAGTTAAGTTAAGGAAACAATCACAATGCTATCAGTATTTTGACTATGTTATTTTATCACACCATAGTTAGTTTCATAATAAAACAAAAGGGCTAGTCCACAATGATTAAGAAAGTAGCAACCTCACATCATACTAAATACACGATAAGGCTCTTTCTCCTGAATAGATTTGGTCTGATGACACAGGTTCCTGTATTAATCCACATCAAAACTGAAGGTATATGGAATTTAACAAGACAAATCAATACAATTGGAAAATCTTGCTCTTTTCTTACGCAAAAAGAATTATATATTGTATGAAACAATTTTATTTTACATCACAAAGTATATCCTTTTCAGACTGCAGAATACACAGTCTTTGGAAAAAAGCTTTAAAAATATGGAGAAGGATACAAAATTGAAACATGCATAATGCTTACCACCCGGGTACAGATTACATAAGTTATTCTTACTAAAGCTACTATTTAAAACAAAACAAATTTGCTGTCATTCAGTTTCAAAGAAAAGTGATAGATTCAAATAAAGCCACAAATGCAAAATAACAATATTTTAACGCAAGAAATATACCCAAACACTATTTAACCTTTAGTTTTCTACATATTTATTTTGAAAAATTATCATTAATATCACCAAACCAAACAAATTAAATTTCAAACAGGATTGAATAGTAACATACTAAGGTTTAGATAAATCTCCACTATAATCATCTGTAACATGTATCCATAGATCCCAACTAAAACTGACTATTAATGGAAAGAAATTGCTACAAAAAAATCACACTGGAAATGCTAACTACAATGAAGCTAGAAATGACCTATATACATTACCAAATTCTGGCTTCTTCATCGTTTGATTGCTTTTTCAAAGACAAATTCATTTTAAAGTCACAGGATTTTGACTCCATTTTATCTGGAGCAAGAAAGCAAATATTTTTCGTATACTTATACTCTTCCCATGCCACAAATATTAATCAAGTGTGATTTCATTCCAGAACTTTATGATCACAGCCCAGTGATGTGCTCCTCACCTGATACTTTTGCTTAAAAAGTTGCAAATGTGTTTGCTGATTATCTAACCAGAGTTTTGGATACTCTTCCCTCATTTCTTCCCAAGGGTGGCTTCCTCTCATCCTTTATCACAAGCTTAAATTCAATCTCTTTCAAAATACAACCACTTGTTCTAAAATAGTCATTCCAACCCTAAGCTACTCTCTCATCATACCCTTCATTTCCATATTCTGTTTATTTCCTGCATAGAATATGTAATATTCTTATTTGCATGTTCACTTGATTATTGTTGGTCTCTTGTAGAAGAAGTACATAAGATGAAAGATCTGGTCTATTTCATTCATTTTTCTTATTTCCTTAATATGAAACACAGTTTCATAGAGTATCTATCCTAGAATGAATGCTTAATGAATATTTGTTGGATAAATGAAAACAAGAAAGAGAAAATAAATTCTCTTGCCTTCTCTTTATCATTAAAGTACATGCATTTTTTTAGATTTTATTTAAATTTATTTGAGAATGATAATGAGTGCATGAGTTGGGGAGAGGGGCAGAGGGAGAGGGAGAAGCAGACTCTCTGCTGAGCATTGAGCTGGAGGGGCTCAATCCCAGGACCTGAGCTGAAGGCAGATGACTAATGGATTGAGTCACCCAGGTGCCCCATAAAGTATAAACATTTTTAATCGAGTCATTCTTATAAGCTATCACTGCCCCAAAATGGTCTTCCGTAGGCATGAGAAATGTGCACTGATTATGAATGTCATGCACAGTGGATCCAGTCACACTAGAACAATGGCCTTTTGGACAATCCTACAGTGCTGAGGTATTCCAGATTCCCCAGCCAAGGCTGACGTCCACATACAACTCTGCATTCTAGTCATCTCAAAACTTAGCTTGAATTTTGAGTTAAACTGGTTTTCTTCATTTATGAGATGTGTGAGTTTAAAAGTTGTTTACTCTTTCAAATCTCTAGTTTCTTCACATTAAATGTACTTTAGTCTCATAATCACTAATTACTTTTTTTTTTTTTTATCAAGAAATTGTATGTTAACCCAAAGCCTTACCAGAGCAAGTGCTCATTAAGGAGTAGTTATAATAAGTGTATTTGTCAGGGTCAAGTTGACACATAAAATTAACCATTACAATGTTTTTGGTCCTTATTTGTTGATGCTGCTGTATGTAATAATAATCTATTCATTCAGATCAGTTAATTTCAATAGCTACCGAGTTCACTTGAAATACAGTTTATATAAGGAAAAGGACCATGTTAGGCAAAATAAACTCAGTCTATACAGTCAACCTCTTCTTTGAGTGTTATCACTTTTTTCATTAAAAATATCCTTACACTCAGTTCTATACTAAAATCTTCAACAGATTTCTCTGAAACTGTATTTAACATTTTGACTAAATGTGAATGGAAAGGAAATTAAAATGCAAAAAAAAAAAAATATGGACATTGGGGAGGGTATGTGCTTTGGTGAGTGCTGTGAAGTGTGTAAACCTGGCGATTCACAGACCTGTACCCCTGGGGATAAAAATATATGTTTATTAAAAAAAAATTTTTTTAATGCAAAAAAAAATCAAAAGTAAAAGAATTTTTTGTTTTCAGCAATATGAGTCTATTATTGGAAAATATGCACCACTCTTCCCAGGAGACAATTTGCAAAACAGATCTTTTAATTTAGAAAATGAATGAATTGCATACAAGTATAGCTGTGAGAAACTCAATTTTACTAGAGATCTTCCTGTTTTTATTTTTTTCTAAATGGCTTAATTACCCAAACAAAATATTTAACTTCTGGTATGCTTCACATATCCCATTAATTCCACACTAGGTTTAAATTCCTTTAAACGTCACTGATTTTTAATTACCATGCAAATGCATTAACTAAGCTTCTTAGACTTAAAGGTTAGAAGCACATGCTAGAGAGCTGATAAAGGAATTTCCCCCTTTCTTGTTAATAAGAACAACAACAAAATTGTGAATTCCTACTCTGTATCTGTAATTCTTCAAGATTATTTCCAATATACTAAAAATTTAATTCTTAATTAACTCCAAACAACCCATCGGCATATTTGTTTTATAGGTAAGGAAACATTTTTAGCTTCAGTGTACGGACTAAACAACAGGTATCAAAAACCGACATTATAATTTAGGTAGAACAAAAGTACAAACAGCATGACACACTACAAAGGTGCAAGTCAGCTGTCTGACTAAGCTGGCATTGGCCCAATACTATGGTAGCTTTTCTGCCTACCACTTCACAGAGGTTTGTCATAAGGCAGCTGCTATAGAAAACAAGCACAGACTATGCAGTGTCATTTGCAAGACTTTGACTTTCAACCCTAGCATTTGCTAGTTGAGTGTATTACAGTTTAATCTCTCATTCTTACTTTCCCTATCTGCAAAAAAAAAAAAAAAAAAAAAAAAAACTTATTAGCATAACTTGTGTATAATAAGACTTAAATAAAAAATCTTTTTTTGTTGACTAATCTTATCTTTTTGCCATTTATATTGCTTAATACTTTAATATTTATTGTTTAGTATGTGCCTGAAACTGTACTAAGGGCTTTATACAATCTTTCACTTAATCTTCATAACACTGTGAAGTAAATATTATTGTATCTGCTTTGTATAATTTCCAAGAACCCCTCTTAACCACTACAGATACCATGGTTTCTGCAAAAGACATATGTGATTTCATCGTGGCAACCAGAGGTAATCATTTATGTGTACAAATTATGGTAAAGGAAAGTGAAGATAAAAAATACAAGCCTCCCCACACATACATATAATTAGTAAGGGACCTACTAAACTTGAACTCAACTATTTTATTTATATTTAAGGGTAATGCTATTTCTGATATGCCACACTCTATATGTGCTTCAGGGTTTACAAAGTAAGAAAAGACCTGATTCTTGTCTTTGAGGAAGATTTAAACATAATGGATTTTACATGATGTTTAGCACATTTCATGGAATATTCTTATTAAGAAATTATAAACTTTCAAAAAGTGTTTTCGCTTAATCCATGCTTAAATAACCAAAACAAAAAGGCACAAAACATTGCTACAAGTAGCCCAGGTAACAAAAACAAAAATGAAGCTCTGACCCAAAGAGTTGAAAAGTATTTCACTTGGCTCCTAGTTCCCAGTCTTGACATGTCTCTTCTTTTTTTCTAGCAATAATGAATACTTGACTTAAGGGAACATTTCTCCTCATCTCACTTCGACTTTTGTCTCACCTTTTTTGTGTATAAAGTAGCACCATTTTTTTTTCCAGATATTTTGCTAGGCTCTTTTCTGCTCTGTGACTGAATTTGATGGGTTAGAAAATTCCTGATGTGAATATATAAATTAATAGGACATAAACTGGCATGTTGGGGGATATGATATGAGGATATTTGTGTCCAAACTTTTCACAAAGACAGCTGCGATGTAAGTAGAATTTGAACAAGATAAACAGTATCAGGTATACACAGTTACCATATATGTATTCCATACCACGTATGGTATACCAAGTATACCATAATGATGGTATACTTGAGAGGAATGAAAATTTCCTTCTTCCATTATTCGTGGGGTTAGATTATTGACCCTGATGAAAGATCTCACATCACTCCGGGAGAAGAAATATGGCCATGCCAAAGACAACATAAAGACCTCATTCTGATAGGATATATAACACTGGATCTTATGACTGGGATTAACTCAGATTTGAGTTTCTGAGAATAAATTTGTGCAGCAAAGGGTGAAGCCATTAAAGAAAGAATATAAGTTAGATTTAAAAGGGTTAACTTCCATCTCGACCTATAAGTATGGTGGATAATCACTGTTTTTCCCAGTGACTTTGGTTGAACTCAGTTGGGGTAATATATGGCCGCCCATAGACATTTTTATGTCAGTAATACTCATCATCTTCATAAGGCCTGGAAGAAAACCTGGAGAGCAAACTGATGTAAACTGCTTCTCCAGGTACCTGGTGTTATTTGGTGGGACATTAAAACAGCTGCAGTGACCACTAACTACATCACTCTCTAAATTCAGGCTACACAAAATGGGTCATAATAAGTTATAGAATGACGTGTTAGTGCCACAAGAACTGTTTATAGGGATGACTCTAAGGAACACAGCTTACCTCAATTTTGGTGAGAGGGAAATGTGACGGACACAACCCACAGATGACAAAATACAACTGAAAGTTTCTGATCTGTTCGTGAGAGAACACTGAGGTACATCTGAAGTAAAGCACTTCGCCAGCACTCCCTTCTGCACCACATGGGAAAAGTTTATTATTTTCTAATTATGCCATATGAAATAAAAAGTATGAACAGAAAGAATACCTTTGAAAATTCAAGTTCTTGATCTAGAAAAATTTCAGTGATGTAAACAATGAGCTTAAAGGAAAATGAAGACCAAGTTTTAATCCATTCTAGAAAGGGGGACTCATATAGATATCATCAGCTATAGACATTACCATCCGATTGCTGTAACTTCACTGAAGGACGGGTAGTGGGGACAGACTTCAAAAATCTTTAGTGGTCAGTTAAAGTCCAAATGGAGTTCCCTAACTTTTGCAACAGTTTATAGTAAAAATTACATCTAATTGTAAAAAGTGAAAATATATTAAATATTATCTATGATCCCACCATGAAATAGTCTTTTATAGGTGATGCTACTTGACTATAAAATTTTTCTTGATTATTGAGAGCACAGCATTCATAAACATTGCATCCCACAGAAGCCAAAGAGTTCTACATCTTGCTCAAAATACAACCACCTAACAGAGAGATACTCTGATTAATGCATGATATTGATTAAAAAGGACACTGATAAAGTCACTGGTATTTTGAGAAGACATTTTAAAGCTTACACATTGTTTTCAAATGTAAAAAAAAAAAAAAGCCATATTACATACTACAACTTATAAATGAAATCAGAATTCTTTGTTCCATACCTGTAACACAAGCTCTTGACCTAAACGCTACCATCAAATTTTAGTTTGTAAAGGAATTTACTAACTCTTGAAACACATCACTATGGAAAGCAGTAGTGGCAGTTTAGGCACTAACCTAAAAACAACTACCTTTGAATTTTATAAGGTTAACAAAGAATCATATGTAGTTTCAGGGCAGAATTTATGAAGTGGTAATGAGCATGTTCAGATGGCTATTCAGAGTATCTAAAGAAAGGTTAAGTTTGGATGTTAAATTATTTTGAAAACCACTACAGCCTTTAACACACACCAGAAAAGAGATGAAGAGGCAGGTCAGGGGTTCCCTTCTGGAGACCATGAGCCACAGCAGAACTGGAAACACTTTGAAAAGAGACTAGAAATTGATCCATGCACATATATAGACTCCGAGTGGGCTCACCATATGTTCAATTATCTTGCAATTCAAGTCTGCTTTGCTTCAGATACAGTGATTATATTTGGCCTACACTAAGGCATCACCCTTTGTTTGAACAGGAGTAGTTTTTCCAGAAACACACACGTTAATTTACACAGGAGGTTTAGGGAGCTCTCCTCTAGGTACCTACTCTTCTGAGAATCATTCTACCACTAATGGTGGCCACTCAGGCTCTACTGTGGACAGGAAAAATCAATGAAGCATCACGATGAAAACTTTAGGATTCAACAAAGGTAGTTACAGTAAAAGCATTTTCACGTGGCTCAGTGGGTTAAAGCCTCTGCCTTCAGCTCGGGTCATGGCCCCAGGGTCCTTGGATAGAGCCCCACGTCGGGCTCTCTGCTCTGCAGGGAGCCTGCTTCCTCCTCTTTCTCTTTCTCCCTGCCTCTCTGCCTACTTGTGATTTCTCTCTCTGTCAAATAAATAAAATCGTTTAAAAAAATTAAAAAAATAAAAATTAAAAAAAATAAAATTAAAATTAAAAAAAAGAAAAATTGACTTTTTAAGCATCTTCTACGTGTAAGGCTCATCAAAGATTGAGGCATTAATGAAATAAAGCAAAAGACTATCAACAGATAGTTTGAAACTACTAAAGAAAATGCAGAACGAAACTAAAATAAAAATAATCTCCCAATTTAATGAGACAAAAAATAATAAGAAGAAAAGTGAACAAAGGTGAAAAAAGATGGAATTTTGCAAGTCATTCTGCAGTTTTTGTTTTTAAAACCATGAACCTGGTGATATAAAAGTTATGTCGAAGAAATCTTTTCAATAAGCAAAGAAAGGTCAAGGCATAATAAAAAATACATTTGATTATTTATTTATTTATTTATTTATTTTTAAAGATTTTACTTATTTATTTGACAGACAGAGGTCACAAGTAGGCAGAGAGGAAAGCAGAAAGAGGGAGGGGGAAGCAGGCTCCCTGCTGAGCAGAGAGCTGGATGAGGGGCTCAACTCCAGGACCCTGAGATCATGACCTGAGCCGAAGGCAGAGGCTTAACCTACGGAGCCAGGTGCCCCTACATTTGTTCACCCAGGTGCCCCTACATTTGATTATTTAAAAGGCATCTAACACCATGATCATATTTTCTTTTATAGTTCTCTTTTCCAATGTTGTTTTCTCCTCTTTAGCCAAAGTTGATATCAGATTTTGCATTATAATGGAGCATAAAATGAACCATAGCAGCTTGCTTGTAGGATAATTTACCACCAGGGGAATTATAAGAGCATTAAAGGGAAAAGAAGTTCTTAGCAACTTTAAAAAAAAAATAACCACACCTTCTACCTGGCCATGAGGTTATATGAGTTGTATAATTAGGAAATATTTCTATGGCTCCACTAGTATGTAAGAGTGGCTTATAATAGCTAGATGGTGGGTGCCTGGGTGGCTCAGTTGGTTAAGTGACTGCGGTCATGATCCTGAAGTCTGGAGACTGAGTCCTGAGTCGCGGTCCCCGCTAAGCAGAGAGTCTGCTTCTCCCTCTGACCCTGCCCCCTCATGCTCTCTCTCGCTCTTTCTCCCTCTTTCAAATAAATAAATAAAATCCTTAAAAAAAATAAATAAAATAAAAATAAAAGCAAGATGTCAAGAGGAGTCATTTTAAGTCACTTACAACCTTGAACATTTACCAGATACTCAGTTTTTTTGTCATAAAATAAAGAGATTTGAATTTGAAAGATTGGATTTGAAAATAGAGATTTGAATTGCAAAATGCCTTTCTGCTTTGCTAATTTTTACCTTTAGATTTTAATTTATCGAAGAACAAATCTTCATGAATCTATATGGTTACAAAATTTTAAAAAATCTTTTATTATTTTAACCTATTCAAATTCTTAATATTCAGTTCCCAGCTGTACAGTATTTCATCTCTCTTACATAGTTTCTTTGGGAATAGTATCCCTTTAGACATAATGTGATAGCCAACATCCATATGTAACAAAGATAATTTTTTTAAAAAGATTTATTTATTTGAGAGTGAGCATTAGTGGAAGGGGCAGAATGTAGGGAGAGAGAATCTCAAGTGTACTCCATGCTGAGCTTGGAGCCTGATGTGGGGCTTGATCTTATGATACTGAGATCAGGACCTAAGCCAAAAAATCAAGAGTTGGACACTTAACCAGCTATACCACCCAGGCACCCCTCAAAGCTAATTTCTAATGAATGCTTTCTTTGTACCAGAAGTATCCTAAAAACATTAAATAAATTATCATATTTAATCTCCAATAAACTCCAAGTGATTTACTTCATTGGACAGGCAAAGAAATTGAGACTCCGAAATTAAGTAACCCACCTAATTCACACGTGCGTGAGACATTAATGAAGTCTATCTGTGTCCAGACTGTGTACTATGAAACCATTCACAAGAAATCTGTCTTATGACAGTTGGCTCCTGGCCATCCCAGAGGAGAAGCTCTGTTGTTTTGGTATGGGCCGTAGGCCCTCAGAAAAGCATATTTGCCTTTCTGAAATGAACAAAAAAGCAGCATGGGTAAATTTTTCATCACAGCTTGCCACGTTAGATCTCAATGATCAGTAAAACTTTCCAAATAATCAATTGCTGCTATAATACTCTGCCTCAGGAAACAGGTATTGCAGATCATATTTATGGATTTGGGGAGGTTTTCTGCAAGAGGTCTACTTTGTTGGCTGTGACTTGGAACGTGTATAATTTATGATGCTTGATTAAGTGTGCCAATCCTTCAAATGTAGACAAATCTCATGGGGACAGGCAAGCTGAAGGAACATTGGTTTTAGTGGTTTCCTGAGATTACCCGAGGCATTAAAATGAAATGATGCTTAGCAAATCCAAGCTGCTCCTTTTGGATTAAGTATTATGTTTATTGACTCTTTAAAGGAATGTATTTGATGTTTGCTCCAAGTACTTTATCTATGGTCACTAAAACCTCTATCACACTTTAAGATTTTTAAAAATCTTTTCCTCAATCATACTTCTAATATCTTGCTTCATGAATTAGTAAACAGAACCAGATATGAGTTTGTAAAATCAGGATTCTAGCTCAAATTCTACTATGTAGTTAGTTAGTAATATGACCAAGTATTAATAAGTCACTTAACGTTGCTGGATTTTATTTTTGAAAAAGACAGAGAGAAGAGGAAGCAGGGAAGAAGAGAGGAAGACAAAAGGGAGGAAGGGAGGAAACAAATAAAAACAACTTATATTTATCTCCCAGGAATGGTGGGAAGATCAAATGAAGTAGATGATACTAAAGCACTTTTAAAATCCTAACGTGTATAAAAATTCCAGTATTGGTATTATCATTGTTGTAATGTGTAATGGTATTATCATTAGTTGTAACTCAACTAATAGCCTTGGTAACACATAATAAAATTCAAAAAAATAATGGGCCATGATGTGTTGTTGAGGGGCTGTATCTAAACCAAGCTATGGAGGTAGCAATCTGAGCAATGGTGTGATGACAAATCACAGTTTTCGGTCTTGTCTCAGCAAAGCAGGTAAACCAAACTTTGAAGATAGGAAGGGACTTATATTCTGAACATTTGCATTTTATTTTAAGAGTCTTCACTCTCTGGGAATGACTTTGGCAATGACTTCCAAATGAATCAGAGAAGACAGAGTTCTCTTTCTAGCATTACTAAGCTGTACAATCAGTTCTTTTCTTTTCTTCCATCACAGAAGGCAAATAGTAGCTATAAAGCCATTTTGTAGGGGACCTGCATTTCCCAAGGTGAAATCCCATGCTAGCTTCAATAAGAAGGGTATCTATGAACCTTGGATCTTTATCCATTGAACATAAAGCTCTCGTTACATTCAAGCAATTAATAGCCCCCTAGTTGTTTTCACACATTTAAGATTAGACACACGTGATTCAGAAAGAAAACTACCTTGGGAGAGAGAGTAGAGTTGTGTCTTACTTGCATTTTGGCTTCTCAATAAAATTTTTTCATAAATATGAACAGATATTAGCATCCAGAAATATTAGCATCTGACTTCACAGCAGACTGCTGCAGACAGAACACCTTGAGAGGATTATACCCCTAAAGCTCTAAAGAATTAGCAAAGTGCTTATTCTGCAAAACAACTGCAAAATATTCCATTGCAAAGAAGCACACTTTCTGATAAACAACACAACTAACCATTTGTCAGCTTTTTTTCTGGCCTAATAAGCAATGTTGTCTTTTTTCCCCCCCAGTTCTTTCCAACTTTGATTGCAAATTTAACAATTTAGGAATAAATTTTTCAAAAACTGCTCCTTTTTTTTTTTTAACTCAAAGATTTTTCAGTACTTCAAAACTAGAAGATTGTATCAATCCAGTCATTACCCTCATCCCCACCCTGCCCCCATACCACCACCATATCACACACAGAAATGAAACTATGGTCCAGAGAGGGGGAAAAAATAACATATTTGAGATCACACACTAGTGTGTAGGTAAATTGGAGTTAGAACTAGTATTCAGGTCTCCTGAATACTAGCCTAATGTCCTAGAATTTCTTCCTAGTACAAAACTTTTTTGACCATCACATGATCATGTTCTTTTCAAGTTATCATTACCCTTGATCTGGTGTCCATTCTGCATAAACCGAAATCACGAGTGTGTCAGAGGTCTTATAACACCATACAAGTTAATTTTGTATGTGTGTAATGTAATTAATAGATATAATTTACTGAGCTTTATGATGTGCAAAGAACTTTACTAAGCTCTTTATGTATATTAAATCATTTAATTTTCATTTTACTTATTTATTTATTTATTTTAAATATTTTATCCATTTGACAGAGACACAGAGAGCAAACACAAGCAGGGGGTAGTGGGAGAGAGAGAAGTGGGCTTCACACCTGGGAGGGAGCCCAATGCAGGGCTCAATCCCAGGGCCCTGGGATCATGACCTGAGCTGAATGCAGACACTAAATGACAGAGCCACCCATGTGCCCCTAAATCACTTAATTTTTGGAATTATCTTCTGAGGCTGGATATCATTATTCCTATTCTATAGATGAGAAAAGTGATGGCTTTATGATATTAGGTTACTTGGATCATATTACACAGCTAGTAAGAAGACCCAAGATTCCACAAACCAGATCTTCAACTGCTATGAAATTCTACCAATGTTTATAAAACCATCAAAGAAAAAACATACAACTCAGAAATTTTCATAAGCAAAACTGCCTTTATCAGTCTTAAGAAAATGATTTCTTCCTGTAGTTGGAGACATAACTAACAAATATATTTAGTTCTAATCAAGCAAAAAAAGCAGATTGTTTAATTCTGTTCTTTAAATACATTTTAACCAATTTCAAAGACTTTCAACATTAATAAACAGTTTCAAGGACTGAGCTTAAAGCTTTCTTTGTCTGGTAGGCTAACTTAGTTCATTGCTGAAATCCCTGCTTTTCTTACATCTGAAATATGATGGCATATTTATTAGCTGTTAAGTCACAACAATTATACCTCTTTTTAGGTACAATCTGGTACTCCTATTTAGCTCTGCTCTTGGGTTTAGTTTTAATTCCATCCATAATTCCAGCACACAAACTTCAGAAAGGAAGGAGAACTGTCTAAAGATGTCAGGTTGGGAACCCTTTGAGTTCTGTGGATTCAATTGTCACCACCATTGATATGCAGATCCTTACATAACTGTAGGACTATTGTGACAGCTCTGTACAATGACTTCCTGAACAAATTCTGAAAATCAAACAAAACATTCTTGAATAAAAACTGCAGATTAACAATGGAATACTATGCAGCCATCAAAAGAAATGAAATCTTGCCATTTGCGACAACATGAGTGTATCATGCTTAGCGAAATAAGTCAAGCAGAGAAAGACAACTATCATATGATCTCCCTGATATGAGGAAGTGGTGATGCAACATGGGGGCTTAAGTGGGTAGGAGAAGAATCAATGAAACAAGATGGGATTGGGAGGGAGACAAACCATAAGTGACTCTTAATCTCACAAAACAAACTGAGGGTTGCTGGGGGGAGGGGGTTTGGGAGAAGGGGGTGGGATTATGGACATTGGGGAGGGTATGTGCTTTGGTGAGTACTGTGAAGTGTGTAAACCTGGTGATTCACAGACCTGTATCCCTGGGGATAAAAATATATGTTTATAAAAAATAAAAAATTAATAAAGACTAAAAAAAAAAGTGAGCTATGATAAAAAATTTCTGAACAAAACTATGATTTTGCTGTGCTATAACCTCTTAGGAACAAAAAGCACTAATAAAAGGGATTATAGATTATTCTATCACTAATTTAAATCACTTCTTAGGTAATTTCCATGAGTCAGACCATTTTGAGCTAGATCTGGCAGTAGTTAAAATAGTCAAAAAAAACAGAAATGGTCCTGACTTCATGAAGCATGGTTTAATGGGCTATGGGATTATCTCTCAATAGAGAGAAACTGTTAAGAACTATGAGTAGAAAAGATCCTCTTGATTTTAATTCTTATATTAATATGTTAATCTTCTAAGAAACATCCATACATTTTTTAGGTCACACAAATTCACAATTGCTATAGAGCAAACCTCAATGTAAGTTACTATCATTCATTTTTTAAAATCTATCTATAATTTTAAGGAGCAAATCTAAAAATAAGTAGTATGAGACAAAGAGCTTCACATTATTTTCTATAATTTTCCTAATTTTAATACTAAAGAGTTTTTCCTTTTTGTGCTTTCCATATCTCAGTTAACAAAAGTGTACTTTTGTGTGAAATCACATTTTTCAATACATTCTTATTTTGAACCTTCTCTCATTCAAGTAAAGTCCAAGCAGATATATAAGCAAGAACAATGATGTTCTTATATGTGCTTCCTCTTCTGGTTTATATGTCCAGAGTATTTTATATTCATTCTATACTAATTGCTCTATAATACAAGTCAGAAACTTTTCTTCTATAATGACCACAGAGTAAATATTTTGAAGACTTTGTAGGCCCTATGGTCTCTGTTGGAACTACTCAATTCTACCTTTAAAGTGCAAAAGCTGATATGGATATATTGTAACCTAATGGGCTTGAGTGCATTCCAATATAAGTTTACTTATAAAAATAGGCAAATTTTGGCCATATTTGGTTGACCCTTGCTCAAAAATATCAACAATCTTTTGGCCAACACTAGCTGAATAAAGATGGGCATGATTATCAAAAGCAAATCTCACTAAAATCCAGGTTGAAAAATAAAATATTCTATAATCTATCTTTGAAGATAAATTTTACAATTATCTTTTAGAAGGGAAAATAAATCTATAGATTTTTTTGAAATTCCCTTTCAATTGTGCAAACATTCTATTTATGATAGTACTGTAACTATATTTTTTATGAAAATAAACAGAACCAAAAAAACAGTTGTCAAAAGATCAAGCTTTCCTTGATACATCAGTCAGAAGTCTAAAGTCATTAATGTGTACACACCAATACTTTAATATTAAAAAACATTCATCCAGTATAGACATTGTGCAAGGAAAAACATACATTTGAATTCATGGAAAATAGCATGGAATTTCTCTCTCAGTTTGCTATTTAATTACAAGTAACACATTTTCCTGTACAAAGATATACCATCTTTTCCAACTTATGCATGTGGCATTATTATTTAATATTATATCCCCATCTACTCATGCATCTAATTTAAGTTTTCCAATGTTAAATAACTCACCCAGAGGGGCACCTGGGTGGCTCAGTGGTTAAGCCTCTGCCTTCGGCTCAGGTCATGATCTCAGGTCCTGGATCGAGCCCCCCTCTCTCTCTGCCTGCCTGCCTCTCTGCCTACTTGTGATCTCTCTCTCTGTCAAATAAATAAATAAAATCTTAAAAAAAAAAAACTTTATAAATAACTCACCCAGAAACTGGTAATTTTTTATTAAACAGAAAAAAACTTATACTCAATTTTATATATGTATGTATGTGTGTGTGTATGTATATGAGGGCCAAATACTATATTATACTGACGATACTGGCCTAGTTCATAGAAAGCCTTTTCTCCTCCATCTGAGCTTTTGCTTTTCCTTAAAGGAGCTTCTAATTTAACCAATACAAAAGTTACAATTCAACTAAGGAGTCACTAAAATCCCCTAAAATGTATATGGTATTCTAACACTTTCCCTAAACTTCTATAACATCTATTGGGATATTTTCTAGAGATCTCAAACTTCATGCACAATTAAACCATTCTTAGCTGAAGGATGAAAACTCTTCAGTCAATGTATTTAAAATGATCAAATTATTTATGAATTTAGACTACCATAATGGGGGAGTCTTTATCATCCTCAATCTTTGGTGATCAAGTCTGTGGATAAAGGTCATGAATAGGTTTATTATTAAATCCAGAAAAGTCTATACTCTGAAACAGGTATTTGTAGCAGTATTCACATATTCTGTCAATTACATTGTTTTTTTTCCTCTGTTTGTAACTGCTCTAGATATAAAATATACCCTTTTCAACTATCTGTAATTAAATCATCCATACTTCAAGTAATGGATACCAGAGCTTAAATGTAGCATGTGATGATGATTTGGCCTACTACATCAAAAAAGCTTTCTTATTTTCATATGGTTCATAACGTGCAAGATAAAAATGCGATATATGAAGCAGAGAATTCTGCTTTAAATCTAAATTTTAGATTTAGCCTCAATTTAAAGGAAGAGAAGGAATCTTTAAGACTATGCTTTCAGTCGTAATTCGTCTTGGTTTTATGGGGACAAGTAAGTGAATCCTATGTTGGAGATTGAAATTGAAATAAAACAATCATTTTAAATGTTTATGTTGGCTGTGAATAATAAACTGCAAAAAAAGTACATAATGTTTCTCTCTCCCTCTCTCTCCCCACATATATATATATACAACCAAAATATATACATATACATATATTTCCCCCCACTCTACACACACACACACACACACACACACACACACATACACATTTCAAACAGGTTAGTGACACTTAAGACACCTCATCATAAACTGAAATAAAAATGGTACTCTGAGTTGTAAAGGTAAAAACACCTTTCTCAGATGGCTATATGGCATTTATTCTTTTGGCCAAGGATCAAAAATAATCATTGGATATAAAAATCCTATTCACAATAACCATAAAAACTGTAAAGTATTGAAGAATAAATTTAATAAGAATTATAGAAGGCCTATGAGAATAAATTTAACAAGAAATGTGTAAGACATGTAAAAAACTATAAAACTTTACTAATGGACATAATAGAATATATACAAATGGTGAGACACAGTAGGTTTTTCATTAGAAAGAAATCAGTATTGTTGAGAAGTAAATTTTCTTCCAAATTTCAAAGCAAGTACAACCAAAATATTGGTTGCATTTTTTTAACTTGCCAAAATATAAAGATTGTATGAAAGTATAAGTATCTCAGTGTCAAAAAAAACCCCACTTCAGTGCTTAAGTATAAATAGAAACATAATGAGGGGAGATTTGCCTTGATATTTAAGGTTTATTTAATTTATTTAATTTTAAATAATCTTAAATATTTAATTATTTAAGAATAATTAAAACCACATGATGCCATCACAAAAAGAGAAAAAAAATTAATAATGCAAATTACCAAGTAAAAACACAGACCTAAGGACATATGAGATTTCCTATATGATAAAAACAACATTTTGAATTCTAGGGCAAGAACAGATTATTTCATTAAATTTTACTGTCACAACTATGTATCCAGCTCTCTATCCATCTATCCATCCTATGGATAGTCCCATTTCAGAACTTATCTGAAAACACATTTTAAATGGAGTCAATATTTACATAAAATATTGGAATGAAAAATCACATAAGATACTGAAAGATCATTTGAACATTCCTTTCAAATCTTGGGGTAAACAAGACTTTTCAAAGTCTGAAAATGAAAACCAAAAACCACAATGTATCTTAGTAAATATGAATATAAATCTTCTGGATACTAAAATATATTATTCACAAAGTGATTCCATAAGGAGGTATGTTTATAATGTGTAAGAAAATGTTAATACCCTTAATATATAAGAAGTTCCAATAAGTCAATAAGAAAAAATGAGTTCTCTAATAGGAAAAAAAGATATCAATAAATGACAGGAAAAATCAACTCAGAGAAGAAATACAACCTATTAAAAAAACAGTAGAGATAGTTATTTTGAAAAAAAAAAGTAATTAGTCAAGGTACCAGTGTCACTTATTAGGTTGGCAAAGGTAGAAAGAATGAACACACAGAGGGAGATACCCAGGAATGGTCTAAGTATGTGCACATGGAACTCTCATACACTGGTGTTGTGAACCTAAATTAGCACCTAAAGGAAGCTCAGTTTTGTTATACGTAGCAGTACCTAAAATCTACAAGCTCTGGCTTCAAGTAATCTCATTTCTAAGAATTTACCAGAGGAGATACTTTTACAATGGCATCAAATATGACCACATGTGATGGTTTAATATAGTTTCATATACAATAGTTAAAAATCCCCCAAATGATCATAATGTCTATCAATAGGATTGATTTAATAAAATCAATGAAATTCAGCAACCCATGTGTACTATGTTGTACAAAAACTTTAGATGTCATCAAAAGATGATCACAAACTATTAGGGGCAGAAACAATATAACATGATGTCTGATACTATCTGATTCTATTTTATGTACATCTCAAGAAGTCTGGAGTTTCAGTGACCATTTTGCTGGCAGTATTTATAGCTAGGTGATGACACTAATAGGCATCTTCACTTTTAATTATAATTTACTAATTTTTCTATAATGGACAGAAACAAGTAATAAAACAATTCAAGTTAAAAAGGGAAAATATTTTTTTTAAAAATGGGAGAATATTAAGAAAATTGTATAACAAATTTGTCCACTTTGTAAAATGAACATAACAAACAGCTGGAAGTTACTTTATACCTTTTATTTGGTTTCCTTGATTTCCTTGATTTGCAAATACAGAAACTGAACAAGAATTCTATAGGAGGTTTTATCATCAGTGACAAATTCAGAACAAATCCAGAACTTCCTAGTCACTGCTTTTGATATAAGTGCTGAGTTTTTCATAATAACTATAGAAATAATCTCTTAAAAAATGCAATAGCATATTTTAGCCCAAGGATTGCTTACTTTCAAAAGAAATCTAGAACTTAATAATTACATATATATATATACACACACACACACACACATATGTATGTGTATAAAATTAGATATATAAAATATATGCAACTTAATTTTATTCTTAATTTTTATCAACCCCGTTGTATATTTGATAAAGTAGAAAAAAAGAAATTAGAAACATTTTAAGCCGGGCGCCTGGGTGGCTCAGTGGGTTGAGCTGCTGCCTTCGGCTCGGGTCATGATCTCGGGGTCCTGGGATCGAGTCCCGCATCGGGCTCTCTGCTCGGCAGGGAGCCTGCTTCCCTCTCTCTCTCTGCCTGCCTCTCCATCTACTTGTAATTTCTCTCTGTCAAATAAATAAATAAAATCTTTAAAAAAAAAAAAAAAGAAACATTTTAAGCCACCTGTTTTTCTCAACCTTGAAGAACACAAATGTATTCAAACTGAAGTCTTTTAGATTGACTTTGAAATACAACACAATTATTATTTCATACAAATGCTAATCATCATTTTACTAAATATTCTGAGATGCTCAGACCCTGAGATAGGTACTAAATCATTAAAATAATAAGTTAAGATATCAAAGACTGATATTTTCTTGGTTCTAAAAGTCATAAAATTTAATCAAAATCTAATTTTGTTCTTAATTCTCAAGATTACCATATCCTTTTTTCAAGTAGATTTTTGTTTCAAGCAAGAATTGAATTCATTCTCCAGTGATGAATGATGATTTATAATATCCAAGAAGAAGGTAAATAATAATCTTCAATTTACCCACAAACTCTAATGATGCTGACATAGTGAAAATTACTAATTTAATTGATCTCTCAATGAATTAGACTGCCTACTTTTGTGTATTACGGATTTTATTCCTTATGTTCTATTTACTTCATTTTTGTAGGTTTCCCAAAAGTCATCTGGGAATCTGGAATACGGACTATTAATGATCATCCAGGGAGATTATGATAGAAGCAGGCCCATTCAATTTTTCAACTTCTTTTTCCTTTAACTTCAGAAAACAAACAAACAAACAAAAATAAATAAATAAATAAATAAATGGGATAGGGAACAAATCAGGCTCAAATTCCAGTTACAGCACATTTCCAGCTATAACATAAGGAGGGCTGTATTGTCTTGGTCCTATTGGGCTCTAACTCACAAAAATCTACTAAAACACAGTTTATCCATCTGTAAAATATGATAATATTTCTTATTTTATAGAATTTTTGAGAATTAAATGTGAAAACATTTAAAAATTAAGGTTTCTCAAGAAATGGTAGTGACTTTTAGTAGGGTCATTAATCAAAATAAATATATCCCAATTACATGTCGAAGACATACTGCAATTTTTCAACTCCTGTTTTTTACTGACCTTTTTAAATTAAAATATTTATTAACTACCAAATGCTTAAAAGAACAGAGAATCCACATGCACTTTGATATCACTGATTTCATATCATGAAAATTCAAAAAGACAGTCCTTAATTATATATACATTCTTACATGCTACATCTTTGTTGCATACTTTACATATGTAAATATTCATTTATACTAAACAGGACACAGCAACTATGTAAGAAAGGCCTTCTGCTATTTCTCAACTATATATTTTTTAAAGATTTTATTTATTTGACAGAGAGAGAGACACAGCGAGAGAGGGAACACAAGCAGGGGGAGTGGGAGAGGGAGAAGCATACTTCCCACTGAGCAGGGAGCACAATGCAGGGCTGGATCCTGGGACCTTGGGATAATGACCTGACCTGAGCCAGCAGCCACTTAAGGATTGAACCACCCCAGGCGCTATTTCTCAACTACTGAAAACACACTACACACTCTTCAAGAAGAGGAGCACATATGTCTAGCCCTCTTTTCATCTCCTCCTCTGGATCTCTCTATCTTTCTCTCTCTCTCTCTCTCTCTCTCTTTAAAGCTCAAAGACTTAAATAGCATTTGATTTAATCAGATTTTATTCCTGCCATGATTACACTAGGCACAACAACAGGAACAACAAAATAGAAAACCCAGAGCTCCAGGATTGTTGCTATTTTTAATTAAGAGACATTTTGTCCAAATCTGCAATTTTAAAACTAGAACACATCTATAGCATTGCCACTTGGGGACTCAAGTAACCTAAGAACGTTCCATTAAAAACAAATTTCCACCTAAGTGGTGGTGATGATGATCAGAGTCGGTTTGGTAAACTAATAAATAAAGCCATTTTAAAATGTGTCTCTCAAAGCTGATTCATTAAACAGAGAGGAGGAATTCTCTCGTCTATTAGAAAATGTGCAATTAAGATATGAAAATGAGAGTAGATCTTTCTGTGTAACCAGAAAATAATACATTTGTCAGAAAATATTACTTCGTAGTGTTTAAAAAAAAAGCAATTGGCAAAATGCTCTTATTCAAATTTCTTATGAAAGAGAACTTGGCCTCCAACACCTAAAGTTTAAAATAAAGCATCCAAAAAATCTGAAGGAAATGAGATAAGTTGTGTTTTTCATATGCTCTGTAATTCTACAGATCTTTCACCTGTAAATTTGGCAAGTACTTAAAATATTATGACTTTCAGAGTAACAACGGTATCATTCCCTGATGAATTCAGTTAGAAAAATGGTTTGCCATACAGTCAATGTGATTCAAGTAAACACTTAAACGCATTCTTCCAACACAAAAGCCAGATGCAAATTTACACAGCCTAACAGATCACCCCACCAGAGTCAAAAGAGAGTGTTGGTTTAACAGTGCTTGAAAGAGGAATGGTTTACACAACTGATTGATGGGAGAATGCTTCAAGAGATCTTCAGTCTATTAACTCAAGCACTGATTTGGAAAAAGAAATAGAAATATGTATTTACAAAATAAGTCTTGAAGTTTCTCTGTAGGTCAAAGAAAGCAAACAGATAAAGTACTTAAATTTCATTTTTTTGGAGCACAATATATTCAACAGTGGTTAAATTTACAGAATGGTGATTAGATTTTTACAACCCAATAATTGGCACCTACTCACTTGTATTTAAAACGCTTTATATCTTTGCTTGTTTTACGATATTCCTTAAAATGGCCTATAAGTCATTTCTTTAAAGATTAATGTTAAAAAATGTTTCTTGAGAAATCTACAGTTGAAGAATATTAACACCCTTAAAAAATGGACAATTTTTAAAGATTATCTATGCAGAATTGTTTAAAAGTTAACTGTGTGACTATACTGTCTTTTGTGAAATCCAGTTAACTTATAGTCCTAAGTAGCAGAAAGATTCAATAATTATTTTAAAACAAAGGCTTTGGGGCACGTGGGTGCCTCAGTGGATTAAGCCTCTGCCTTCAGTTTAGGCCATGATCTCAGGGTCCTGGGATGGAGGCCCACATTGGGCTCTCTGCTCAGTAAGGAGCCTGCTTCCTCCTCTCTCTCTCTCTCTGCCTACTTGTGATCTCTGTCTGACAAATAAATAAATAAAATATTTTTGTGGAGGCCAAGAAAAATCAAGGCCATCCCACCTCAGGTTTAGCCTTAGCATAAGTACTTAGCTCCCGCAGCCATCTCAGACCCCTGTGCCCCAGGGCTGAACATTCCCCCACCCTGCTTTGGTTCCAGAGACCCCCCACCCTGCTTTAGTAACAGGAAGCCCCACCCTGCTTTGGTTCCAGAAACCCCCACCCTGCTTTAATAACAGGAACCCATAAATACTCCTGCCCTAACTAAGCTCGGGGCCCAAGTCCCTACTCCACTGTGTCGGGTATACTTGGGCCCAAGCTTAAGCTTGTCGAATAAACCCTTGAGTGACTGCATCTGTGTTGGCTCCTTGGTGGTCTCTCAGATGGGAAAACTCTGGTACAACAATTTTTAAAAAATAAAATAAAATAAAACAAAGGCTTCATTCTGGGAGAGATAAACAGCACACTCTCTAAAACACTACTTGCCTGATGTTGATGCTTTAGAAATTAGAAGGTAGGAATAAATGGGTCTGTTTCCACAATAAGGTCACCTTTGGATTACGTATATTACAAACCATACTATCCAATACTTCCTCTTAGCAGAATAATAATGCAGAATAAAACAGCCTTTAATTTCCATTATGATTGACTATTTCTATTTTCATGGAAAATGAAAAACCTAACCCAGAGAGCATGAGACAAAAATATAACTTCGTATGTATTTTATTAAATCCTCTTTAAATCTCTATTTTGAGGGACATTTGGGTGGCCCAGTGGGTTAAGCGTCCAACTCTTGGTTTTGGCTCAGGCCATGACCTCTCAGGTGGTGGGGTAAAGCTCAGCTTCAGGCTTTCTGTGCTCAGCATGGAGTCTGCCTGAGAGTCTTTCCTCTTCCCTCTTCCTTCCTCTTTGTGCTCTCTCTCGTAAATTATTAATTAATTGAAATCTTAAAAATAAATGCCTACTTCTAGTATGTTTGGTAGTATACATTATATATTAGTGGATAAATAAAGCCAAGTAGATGGATTAAATTCTCATGAGGAATCATCATTTCTATTCAAAATAAAAAATAAAATAACTGAGTGAATCATGGCTTTTAAAAACTACCTATTTAATTTTAAAAACTTCATGGAAAAGTCTACAGATAAACATTTTAAAAATGTTTTTGATTTGATGGTCTTGTACCAATTAGGCACTGAATTATTGATCTTTAGAGGAGCAATCTCAAGATGCTTAATCACTGAGGCCTTAGGATTAAGCATACTTCCAGATTAATAATGAGGCATCCATAAATAATTTACAGGAAGCTATTCAGTGGGATTGTCTCTATTTGAAAATGTGCAATACTAGTATTACTAGTCTCCAATTAAATAGCTACCTTTCTAACCAAAGAATAGCTAAATCATATTACCCTGAAATGTATATTAAAATATAAGTATTTCTGATTTTTTTCAGACATCTTAAAACTAAATACTTGATGGAGCTATTATTAATTTACTCATAGTATCAAATATCGTGATAGGTGTTTATCCCTCCCCCATTTCAAAACCTTTGTTTCAACTTTTGTTCTTTCTAAGTATTTTCATCATCTGGTTCAATAAAACTGGTATGGTAGCTCCAAAGGACATTTCATAAAAATAAAAGAAAGCCAGAGTTAGAAAATGTTTTTCAACATCTTCATACTTCCTTTAGCATCACCTGTCTTCTACTCCTCTCTTTGTGAAAATGCTTCAGATTCTCTCATCAAGTCAGAGCACTGACTCAAGAATTTCCAGTCTCTTCTGCATAGCAGCCAAGGTCCTGTGCAATTAAGCCCCACCTTATGTGTTCATACCCTGCATATTCATACCCTACACTGCACCCTACTACTCCAATCCACTCACATTAACTGTAAAATCTGACTAGTTCTTGGTTTCTGCATTTGTAAAAGAAAGGGATAATACAATTATCTAGCTCATAGCATTTTTGTGAACATTAAATGAGATAGCCATTTACACCCTGAATTTATATTTTTGTAATATTATTGTTGCTAACATACAATAACTTTCTTCATGTTGTCTGTACCCTATTACCCTTTCCCACAGAACTGTTCTTATTTTCCATCTATTCAAATCACACTGATCCTGTTTGTTTAGTTCAACTGTCTCCTTCATGACGTCTTCTTCTACAAATCCCACCCACTCTGACCATTTAGCTCTTTATTGTTGCAATTCCACATTATAACTAGAGGCCAGTCAGTTGTTGTAAAATTCCTTTAATTAGTGATTATATTAGCTTCCAACTTCACTATAAAATTAGTGTTCCTCAAACAGTGCCCTTCAGATAGTACCTGTGTCAGTCACATAGAAAGCTTTTAAGCATGCCGATTCCTGAACCTCATCCCAGTCCTACTGAGTCAGACTCTGGATATGGACCTAAAAATAGAATATGAATACTAGATTCAGATGATTCTACTGCATAGGGAAGTCCAAGAATCACTGTAAAAATTTGGTTCTCAAATTTTTATTTTGATTCTTCTCCCTGGAAGACACACCACTCTCTTCTCCCACCATCTGAAATATTCTTTTTTCTATCTATCATCACCTTCCTCTTCAGGCAGTAAGATTAAGGTTTCTTGACTCTAGACTTACTTAGACCCTGTGTAAGAACCATTTCACGTCCTTTCACAATCCAGTTGAATTAACAGAGTGCTACTTAAGTTAGCACTCAATAATATTTCCTTGTAGCTTGATGTCCTGTAGTCCTTTAATTACTGCTTCAACAAATTCATCCAATCCATATCTGTTGAGCACCTATTGTCAGGCATTGTTGTAGGTACTGTCAATGCATCTCTGATCTTCTATGGCTTACTTTTGTGTATCACTTTTCTAAAATATTTGTAGGTTCACCTTTAAAACTCATTAATTGTTGCTATTGTGTTAGGAGAGAAGTTATTTTATCTTCAATTGCCAATTACTTCTAAGTTAAGACCTCTTGGCAAGTAAGTGGGTGGTAAGTGCCAAATTATAGAGCAAGGAAAAATGAGACTTGGCAATAAAAATGCCGATAGAATGTTAAAATGAGCACCAGCAAGAGCAATGGGCTGAAGACATTCCTATATTTTTCCGTATAAATAGGAACAGGATAATATAAACCAATTTCTCTCCTTGTTTAATAAAATGTGTATTTTGTAAATAAAATGCACAACTAGAAGCAACATATAAATCTCGTGTTTGTGGGCACCTGGGTTGCTCAGCCAGTTAAGTGTTTGCCTTCAGCTCAGGTCACGATCCTGGGGTTTTGGGATTCCATCCCACGCCAGGCTCTCTGCTCATCAGGGAGACTGCTTCTCCCTCTCCCTCTGCTGCTGACCCCTGCTCATGCTCCTTCTCTCTCTTTCTTTTTCTCTCTCTCTCACACACACACACAAATAAATAAATAAGTAAATACTTAAAAAAATATATTATGTTTGTGTCTTTTAAAAACTCATAACCATCCTTCCTCTTATTCTTCTTTTAACTGCTTTAAGTGTTTTTGTCATCTGAAAAATATAAGTTGATTTTGGAAAAACTAAGTAATATCAAAATAGAAACAGAGTAAAGAATAGCTGTGTAAACATGAGTCAAGTTGATTTAAAAATTTTTTAAATTTTCCATTTATATGCTATTTAAATCCAGTTCTCTATTTTATATCTGATTTGTATATTATTGTTAATGGTGCATAAGTAAAAGAAAATATGTTTATTTTCAAATAATCAATAGCTAGAATTATGACTAATAATCTATTAAATATATTTTTAAATTGCTTTTTGAAAAAATAAAGGATGAACAAAAAATAAAATGTCAGTATATTTATATGTATGTTTGTAAGATCATGGAAAAATACACATCAGTTCACTTAGGTGGTAGTAGAGATCTGTATTTTTTTTATGAAGCATAAGTCTGTAAAAAATATTCATTACGTATTAAGTGAAAGTGTAAATTATAAAATTTTCTCTACAAAATAACTGGAATGTGTCAAATATGAATAAACAAAGAGATGAGAACTAGAAGGTAATATAGACCAATTAGAATACAGTTTTAATGAAGTAATGGGGATGTGGATAATTTTTGCTTTCAATGTTTGCTAGCATTTTAAAATTGGTTTTGTGACAATGTACCTCCAAACATAAATGTACATAGTGATTAAGCAAAAGATTATTGAGAAAAACCTCAACCACAAATCTTCTCTTTTCTCTTTGGTTGGAGATAAAACCACAATACCATTCTTTACACCAGTGGTTCTCAACTGGGGACAATACCCTCACCCTACATGACACATTTAACAATTTCTGGAGACATTTTTGGTTTTCACAACAGCAGAAGTACTTCTGGAAGCTAGTAGGTAGAGGCGAGGATGCTGTTCAACATCTTACAAGGCACATGACAGCCCCCTAACAATAAAGAAGTTTCTGGTCCAAAGTGACAATAATGCTGAGGGTAAGAAATCTTGTTATAGAATGATCACCAAAGAAATCAGTGCCGTTCCCCAAAATTAATACACACACATGCCCCTCCTTTATAGCTAGGAAAAACACTTTGTCTGACTTCCATTCTTGAAGGAATTCCCACAACCATTTAATTATTTGAGTGGGGGTTGAGAGGAGTACATAGAAGTACCCATGATGCACTATAATATGAAACCTGAGAATCTTCCTTTTGCCTGCTGTCTCTTGTAGAGTAAGCCTATAATCCTATCTTTATTTCATGTCATAGTTAAGCAAGAGCATTATTCAGGGTATCCATAAAGTAACAGCAAAAAAAAAAAAAAAAAAAAATTGTCCTAAAAGTCAACCAAGAAAAAAATGGATTTATCAGCTGTAGTATAAAGTGGCATAGATGTTTAAAAATAGGCAAGTCTTCTAGAGATATAATCTTTATAATGAGTCTCATTGATACTATGTGGGATGGAGGAAGGAAAGATCTGGGAAAAAAAGAAAACCGCCTTTAAGAGAATTATTTGCTGGAGCAACTTTTCAGAAATCAGATATCAGAAAAATGTGTTCTCAATGGAAAAAAAGTTCAATTGAAGATGAGGTCTTTATAATAAAAAAATACGGGAAAGGGTGTGGTCTTTTCACATAGTGTCCACCCACAGGCATAACCACTGAGTTTATGTTTCTTTTTTTTTCTTTTTTTTTTTTTCTTTTTAAGATTCTGTCCATTTATTTGACAGAGAGAGGGAGAGATCACAAGCAGGCAGAGCAGCAGACAGAGAGATGGGGGAAGCAGGCTCCCTGCCGAGCAGAGAGCCCGATGTGGGGCTTGATTCCAGGACCCTGAGATCACAACCTGAGCTGAAGGCAGAGCCACCCAGGCGCCCGAGTTTATGTTTCTTAAACATACCAGTCAGTATTTTCTGGCATTTATTGGCCTTCATGGTTATCTGACAGATTCTTTTGGAGCAACAAGAAAATTATTAGATAATTTTGCCGTACCCATTCATAATGAAAGAAATTATGAATCAAGAAATATTCTAGGTTTTTCAAGATCTTATGTAAATCTTCTTTTATTGCATGGTTTAAATTATGTACAATAGATGTAATTTAATGTATTAGTTTCTCAAGGATGGGGATCATTTCTTTTATTTTATATACCCTGAATAAAGCACCTATTTGGAATCACTTAAATAAAAATTAAGATTTTTTTTTAAGGTGGATAGAGTGAGGAATGTCATCTTATGAAGGATTAGTTTATCTGGCCTATCCACTGTTTCAAAAAAAAAAAAAAGAAAGAAAGAAAGAAAAGAAAACAAATCCTGAAACAAAACAGTGTCCTCAAAGGATGAAAATGATTTATTTATTTATTTATTTATTTATTTATTTATTTATTTTTAACGAGGCCTTGTTACACTTAAAACTGCAATAGAATCATATGGCTAAGATTAAGGAATGTGAAATCAGTCATTTGCTATCTGTATGACCTTGAACAAGTCACTTAACCTCTCTGGGCCTCAGGGTCCTCCTTTGCAAGTAGGTTGATAGTAGCCATCTCACTGTTTTTATAGGAAGATTGCATGAGATAATGTAAATCAACAGGATAGCTATGTGAGTTAAGAACTCAATAAACATTAACTATATTTTATTATATTAGTGTTAGGATGATAATGGAAAATGTTGGCTACTGTACAGAAGAGGAAGAGTGGCGGGAGAGTGGGAAGGAGAAGAAGAAAAAGGAGAGAATGTAACATGCTTGCCAAAAGTTGGGTAAGAGGGTTTCTAAGCATAATGTGTTTAGAATTAAGTATGCCATAACCTTCGCCATGCTTCATGCTTCATAGCCATCCTTCTGTGTGTCCCAGCTAACCTCACCTACTCACCCCTTCTCCAGAGTCGTTTTAACCTCCTCTATTCTCAACAGAGACTGTCTCCCATGTCAGAGAGAAGAGAGAGGTCTTCCATCAAGCAAGCCTCTAGCATCCTGTCCTGCCACTCTACCTATCCCTTGCATTGTATCTACAACCTACTCCCTTCTAAAGGAAACTTCTCCAAATTATATATCATTCTTTTTAGCTCTTTCCCTACTTCAGTTCAGATCCAAATTTTTCAAAAGTATTTTTTCCAACCACTAAAGCTCCTTGATGTTTACCAGAGACCTCTTGTTACTACTCTAGTTGGGAGCTAAGTCTCAGAACTTATTTCATTTACATTTTTTTTTATTTCTTATTTTTTTTATTTTTTTATTTTTTATAAACATATATTTTTATCCCCGGGGGTACAGAACTTATTTCAATTAATCATTGTGGCATGTGACACTGCTAACCACTTTCTTCTTCTTTTGTTAAGATTGATTTATTTATCTGAGAGAGACAAAGACAGGCTGAGAACATGGGTGGGGGAGGGGCAGAAGGAGAAGAGAGAGAATCTCAAGCAAAGTCCCTGCCAAATAAGCAAACAAGGAGTCTGAGGCAGCCTTATCCCACAACCCTGAGATCATGACCTGAGGCAAAACCAAGAGTCAGAGGCTTAACCAACTGAGCCACCCAGGTGTCCCACTTTCTTCTTTTTGAACCTCTCTTGCACCTGAGTTTCCAAAACACTCTTACCTGCAGGTTCTCTTCCTAACTCTCTGATTACGGCTTAGATACTTATTAATCTTTGTGGACTCCTTTTCAGTATTCCTCTATTTAAATTACAGCTCTCGCCAGATCTCCATTTGTCACTGTCTTGTCACTTTCCCTATTTAATTGTACCCATTCATACTATTATAAATACTACTTATAAACTGACTATGTCCAAGTTCATTTCTCTAGTCATGACTTCTTACGTGGCTCTAGACTCTGTATTTTCCAATCTCCCATGGGAGATTTCGCATCTGTAGAAAACTCAACACATCCCAAGCTGAGCTCGCTGTCTGTCCATATGCCTAATTCCCCACCCCATCTCCAACTTGGCTGCTCTTTTCGTGTCCTCTGTATCAATAAATAGTGCCATCAGAAATTGGGATTGACCAAGTCCTTTTCTTCTACCTTGTAAATGCCCCTGTTTTTTAATCTTTTCTTTTATATCCCTGCCTCAATTCATCAATTCTTCCCGGATTTTTGCAATGAGCTTTCATCTTCTCTCCCAACTTTACATTTTGCTTAACTGTATTTCAGAAGAATTTTCCTGAAGTGTGAATCTGTTCATGCAATTCTCCTATTCACATCCTTTCATGGGTCCCTGCAGTCCTCACAGCAAAATTTAAACTCTTCAGCAAGCTGCATAAATGGCTTTATAGGCTGATCACTGCCTATGATCTCCATACCAGCTCTTATCACCTCCTCACTTTCACTCCCAACTCCAGCCATTTAAAGCTACTTGCAAATCCCTAACCCCATTTATCTCTCCTGTGCTTTTTTTTTTTCTTTCTTTCTTTATCTATGTGCCATTATTTTTGCTTGGGACATCTATCCACAGCCCTCTAATCCCATCCTCACCTAGTAATTTCTATGTAATATCTGATTCTGCATTCCAATATACCCTGTGTATTTCGTCCTTCAAAGCATTTATAATCCTGCACTGTGGTTCTTTCTACATTGTTTAAACAGTGAATGCCTTGAGTTTGAGGCCTATGAGTCTATGTTCTGTTTCTCCACATATATGGTATGGTGTTCTAGTGAATAATAAAAAATTGCTGTTATGAAAACAAATAGTTCACCCAATATCTGTGGCATTCACCAGGAGTCAAACATCCAGCCAACCATTGTGTACAGAGCAAGATCTATACACTGTAATTCTGTGTATAGATACACAGGGGAGATACACTGTAATTCTGTCTATATGCAGTTTATAAACATGAATCAGGAAGCTAGAATGAATATGTAGCATATATAGCAATTTGAAATGGCAAATATCAAACAAATGGTGAAACCAACAAGTGACAAAGGAACACATGGGAGATACAGACCACTAGGTACTCAGTTGACTACTCATAAAAAAAAAAAGTTTTAGAAAAAAGATAGATATAAGTACAGTAAGAGTCTGCAGAAGAATTAAGAATAGTGAACACCTAGATGCTAAGTCTCATGAGGTCAGAGGACAAATTGATCTTGTTCACTGATCTGTTTCTAAGGCCTAACATGGTTGGATCATAGTAGCTGCTAACTAAGCATTTGTGTTGAATTGAATTTTAAACTGTGCATCTGTTGATGCAAGAAAACATCTGTTTAAAAAAAAAAAAAAAGCAGCACTTTTTCTCTTTCGCCATTCCATAAAAAGGTAATTTGTGTGTGTGTTTACTAGAACTATTTCCTCAAAAGTGAAATATTGCTTCACTCTTTGGTTGGCAAATGTGTTGTTTCAAGATGGAGAAGTATCTGCTTTAAATGAAGAGAAAGCTATTTCGGTCCTTAATTCTCAGAGCCAATTTTGGATCTTAAAATGCACTTTTCATCAAAGAGTCTTAACAAAAAGATTCCTGCCAATGTAACCAAGACATCTAAAAATATTTCATTCTAAAGCCAAGCTTTCTGCTCAGGAGCATTCTAATTGAAATCACATTCTTCCAAAGATCTAGCATTGGGCCAATAGTCACCTGAGTAAGCTATCATCCTCACCTTCATGAGTAGGAACTCACAACTGCATGATATTTAGGAATTCTGCATTTTCCTTATATTTATGCTGGATTTCCAAGTTTTCCAGGAACTTCTTTGTACTCAACAGAGCTATTACACTAAACCAAACCAGCAACACATATAACTGTGGGTTGGAAGTCAATTTAACATGTCCCCCCTAATTTCAAACATAAAGAAAATTGAGACCTGGTAATATAAATTATTGACCCAAGTACATTAAACGCACAGTTAGAGTAGACAGTTTCTTGAGTGATAGCCTGTTATTCCGTCTTCCACATAAGTTATGTTCATAGAACATCAATACCTTCACATATGTTGTTTTATTAATTCTAATTGTCACTAAGTAAAATGGGACTATTCCTCCCCTCCAACAGGTGAGGAAATTGAGCTTCATCTGTCTTTGAATTCCCTCAGGATGACTGAGCAGCAGAAGCAGAACAAGAATTCAAAACTCCTGACTTGGTTCAGATATTATTATTATTGTGATTTACTAGGAGCATCAAATTGACATGGGTCTTTTCCTTCAGTACAAATGAGTCTT
This sequence comes from Mustela nigripes, assembly GCF_022355385.1. Taxonomy (NCBI): domain Eukaryota; kingdom Metazoa; phylum Chordata; class Mammalia; order Carnivora; family Mustelidae; genus Mustela; species Mustela nigripes. The sequence goes on from NC_081568.1 coordinate 51,284,929, forward strand.
TGACAATCTATATGACACAGTGTCTACCATCCCTCAAATATACTATTTGCTATAGTAAAAGGAAGTTACAATTACTAGAGGTTGCATGTCACAAAACATAACATGCATGTTAATTAATTTTGAGGTTTTATTTAAATAATCAGTCATTCTTTCAGAACTAAAAATGATCAAAAAGATACTAATACTTTTAAACCTGTATACAGAGGACAATATGCCATGAACATCTTCTTCTTTTTTTTTTTTTTACACACCAGTGATGAAATTTCCCATCTGTTGCTTCAAATCAAATAAGCATATCTAAAAATAAAATATCCTGCAAAATTTTTTTTTGAAGGATTAATTTAAAGTCACTCTGACTGTTAGCTGAAATGTGTTAATTTTTCAACAAGTAAAAATACGTCTGGACAAGTCTACATGTGTTAGCAGTAGGCTAAGAAAGGAATCTGGTATGGGATTTTTGACACTTGGTTCTAATCATTAATGCTGCAGTACTGGCCTATTTACAACCTGACATTTGTTTTTGCACTTTCAACATCCCATGATTTTTCAGCAACAGTAAATAGCTTTAAGAGATGACACCTTGCCTTAGCTGGTGTCTATATTTTGACTAGCAGGTCTTGGCATTGTGTCCAGTTCAGATGCCTTTCCAAAATGCTGCATGCAGGTAAAAGGTGAACAAAACTTAAGAAAAAAAAAAAAAAAAAACGCTACTCTAAACATTTGGGTGATATAACACATCTAAGTTCCTAGTTGACCTATCACAGCAACTTCTAATCTTCTCATCATTTGGACTCTGTTTGGACTCTGTTTCCTAATTTTTCCATAGAATACCATTTTGTGATGTTGTTATGTAAAAAAAATAATAATAAATCAAAAGGAGTCTAATTTGACTATATGTAGGACACAGAACAATACCTGATTTCTAATCACTCTGTTTCTAGCAACACAATTTAGATTAAAATGTTTGGGACTTGGGAGGTACTCATTTTAGGACATTTTTTTACTTTACTCTTTTTTTTTTTTTTTTTTTTTTTTTTTGCTTCACTCTTGTTGGCAAATGGTAATGGTTATGGTAAAACTCCAAATTTAAACCAATGAAAGACCTCCATAATCCCACAAAAGTGAATATTTGTATATCTGAGAGATTAGTTTCCCAAGGATGACATATTCTCTAGACAACAGGGGATTTTCATAACGTGTGGGAAATCTGTAGTTCTGAATGACCCAATACTGTCTCAGTCTGTGTTTGTATCTTATATATCAAAAACCTTACCAATAAGTAGAATAGAAGAAGACAAACATTAAAACATGGCTGAAACTGTTGAATATTCCTTGGAGTAGTCGTGAGATGTTTTATAACCTTGTGATACCTCAGGATTATCAACTGTCTTTGGAGAGTGTATAGGGATAAGGCTGGTGATTTGACTTGCTCTCTATTTGAATTCTGAGATATGAAAATTTGCATAATGTTGAGAGCCTATCCACTACCTAGCACTTTGGCTCTCTTGAGTTAATTAGTAAGTGTCTTAACTTTCAAGTCCTGATGGCTGGCTTAGAATTGTTTTTGCAGAAAACTTTACACACAACATCCTCTGATTTAAATAGTTCATTTCATTTCTAGGAAGAACCATGCCACAACACGATCTTCTGAAATGTTCTGTGTACGTTCAGGATTGAAAGTAACACTCGCATCTTACATTCAGGTGTGGCCTTTCTAGAGAGACTTTTCCAAAGGAGAAAACTTCAAAGACACAGAGTAGAAAAGTCACTGGAAAGACAAGTAGCAGCCCAAGCAATCTGGGGTATCTGGGACACTTGTCATTGTTTGGTACGTCTGTAGTGACCCAAGGTAGGCAGCAGGGGGCGCTCCTGCATGAAGCAAACCCCCCACAAGTGTCCCTGTTTGGGAACACGGAGGCTTTTTATCTTAGCATTTGCCCCAAGTCCAACAAGGTAGCCAATAAAAAGTGCAGTTGCCCATAAAATGTACGACCTTAGGATATACAGTGAAAAACCTTGCAGAAGTGACTAGCTAGGGCACATGGGTCTGAGCTTGCTTTTAGAAAACAGGGTGACCAATTTTTGTAATTTATTTTGGTGGGCAGCAGACTTTAAAAGAGCTGGTGAACAATTGTAGGAGGAGGAGATTGCCATCAGCTGTAAAGAAACCATCTCTGAAAGCAACAAGTGGACATCAGTATCCCAGGGTCATTTAGTCAGCCTCTTTGTAACCATTTAGTTTATAGTTATATTCCCTGTGCAATATCAAATCAAAACCCTTCCCTCTTTTCCTGACCCCACCCCAAACTCAGAAAATCCTTGATGAATCTCGTTTCCCACTAAACCTTAAGAAATGTGGCTTCTGCAAGGGATCTTCTGCATGTGGCTGTGTTTTGTACGTGAATTATGATGCATTTTACTTGCTCTGTAACAATTCCCAGGTATCCAAACCAGGTAGGAAAAATCCTTAGGGACCAAAAAACGATGGCTTTGAAACCTCAAACACAGTGGGCTTCAAAGCAAAATCCCCAGCCCTCAGCCCCACTTCATACATATACTCATGCATACACCATCCCCACCAACCGGCTCCTTTCCACTTACTGTCCCCAAATAAAGGTCTGCGGAGATAAAACCATGAACCTCAGTACTCACCATATTAACTTCGGAAACCATATCAATGCTGGCGATGTCAATGTTCATTCCCACAGCCACAGGGGGACCTGTGAACCAAGATAGCCAGCCACGTGATTTCTGAGAACTTCATTCATTCTCAGCAAGAGCTTTCCCTGGGCATGGGGTATTCTGCCCCAAATGCCTCCCCCACTGCTCACCCTTATATTCTTCACTTCTCTGCTCCTTTTTAAAAGGAGTGCCAGGCACTCCTCTAGGAAATGCTCTATGGAACGTGTACACACGTGCCCTCCTGTAAGAGGGATTCCAATTCTATCTACATATGTAGATGTCTCAGTATGAGAAAACACAACTCACAGAAGTCAGAGGAACCAGTCTAGCCTGAGGGAATTTTTATATATTGCACTAAAACCCCCTCCTCCTCATTCTTTCCCGCCCCCCTTCCGTGCGCAGGTTTTAACTCTTTGAGTTTCGGAAGAATCTAAAGCAAAATTAAATGGGCATATCAGTGTATCTAAGGCTGCAGCAAGAGGTACCTAGCCCTTCTCCACTTACCCTCCCTGCCTTTTAGCCCTCCCCAACCACTTCCCTCCCCACCCCCCCACCCCCGCCCCACACAGTGGTGCTTCCAGGTCTGGATAATATCCAGATACCAGCCACTTTAAACCATTGCCAGAACTCTTCCAAAGTAGGCGGGCACAGGGGATTAATGTCACTTTTCAACCAATTGCCTGCACATTTTGTTCTCAAAAATGTTCACGATGGCCTCCAGTAAGCCAGGTTCTCTGGGCACACAATTAGCTAAACTTAAAAGGGTTGTATCTTAATGAAGCAAAGACAGTGAAGCAAAAGATTTCAGCAGTGAAGCTTAAGAACAGCAGTCACCTATACACTCTAAGAGGGTCTCACTGAAAGACCATCAGAGTGCTGGATAGCAACAAATCGGCTTAAGTTTGGATCACTTTGTCGATATGGTAACGGAGAGACACATTTCGCTATACCACATGCGGCCAACAATGAGGGAGAGGGAAGACACAGCGCGCACAAAGCTCACAAGACAGCTTAGGCTATAGCTGGGCTGTTTCTTATTTCCAAGGCAACCCCATTACCTCCAAAATCTGGTCTCAGACGAATGTCATAGCCTTTCAGGAGTCTATCCACTGTCTCTTTAACCAGCGACATATTACTAGGGTCATTGACACTAAGGAAAGAAAAGACAATAAACAGGCATCAATAAGGCAGCAGGCACATCGTCTTCAGCATTTATCTGATCCTCACTACAGATCCCTGCTCACAGAGGTATGCAGACAGAGCCCTTCAAAGTGAAATGAAAAGGAGAAATGCTGGGCACACTTACCTCTGCGCACAGACAGCGGCGATTATTAAGGGGAATGACCAAATCCCAAAGTAGCCCTTTTTCCGGACTCTCCACATCCCTTTAGTTTTTGATGGGATTGAGGGTTTCACTGAAGAGAGGAGATCCAACTTAGTCTGCCCAGTGCAGTAATTCTAATGTGAGGCGCATGCGCACGGTGTACCAAAACATCAAAGGGGCAGCAGCGGCTGCCTGGGACCGAGCAGATTTTCTTGCTAAGGGGAAAAAAAAAAAAAAAAAAAAAAAAAAATTAAAGGGGAAAAAGGAAAAACATATATATATATAAAACATATACATATTTGAATAATATAAGAAAGTCACCCCAAGGAGGACCCAGAGTAAAATCTTTGTTTTCCTTTCGTTAAGACAAAACAACTAGAGCCTCTGGTAAGTTTTGGTAGTTCCTGGAGGCAGTTTTGTACCTCACGGGTTTTTGGGGCGTGTTTGTGTGTTTCCTCTTAAATATGCAAAACCAGACAGGGAATTTAAAAGACAGCAGGTGTGGACTGCTAGTGGAAATGGGTTGCCTGGGAGCCCACTTCTGGTATCAGCAAGCCTAAGAGGAGAGTAGTTTGAACTTTATTTCCTGGCGAATAGCATCCCCTGCGTGGGGCGAGATTTGTGCTGGAGATGGGTGTTGTGCGGTGAGGATGGGGGGGGAGGGACGGTGGGTGCAGCAGTCCAAGGGGGAGGGAAGAAAGAAACCAATGGGAGAAGTGCTGAGCAATCCGTCGGATTTGGGGCGGGGGGGGGGGGGGGGGGGGGGGGGGGGGGAGGGGGAGGGAAGGGGAGTAGAGAATAAGAAAGAAACGGAAAAATAGAAAAAGAAAAAGAAAGGAAGAATAAAATGATGCCTGGTCTCTTCTAGGAGTCAAGGAGCAAGCTTTTCTTCACTACTCACGAGCGGTTTCTTTCTCCTCCTCCTCACCCTTTGCCCCCTATTCCCAGAGAAGAAAACCTCGGGGTCCCGGTTTCTTGCCGTGTGACGTGCCTGACCCGCTAGTCCGGATTATTTATAGAAGGAGGTGGGGGGGGGGGGCGAGGGGAGCAGAAAGGCAAAGCTGTCTCTCCAGGTTTCGGTCTGATTCTGCATTGGGAAATTATTAGTGGGGAGGGTGGGTTTTGGATGAGGGGGTGATGGGACTTGTGAGCGTGGGGAACGCGGATGGCTAGAGCCAGACCCTGGGTGCCGGGGGCGAGAGGGCTGGAGCGGCGAAACGGTGCTGCAAGGGCAGGTGGCCCTGGGGGGGCACCCCTGGCGGACCCCCCCCCACGCCCCCTCCTAGCACGCGCACAGGCGCGCGCACGTGCAGGCACTCTCCCAACCCGCCTCCCGCGCCTACTTACCTCCCGGGCCTGCGCTGGCCGCCCACTCCTGCCGCGGGCGGAGCCGGTGCCCCCCGGAGCTCTGTCCCAGCCGGAGAGGGCGAGTGGCGGCTAAGGGACACCTGGCTGTTCTGGGGCTGAGTGTGGCTCCGGGTGGCAAAAGCCAGAGCGGTCCCTAGAAGGCAGCAAAATGAGGAAGGGGCCTAGGGACGCCTGGGGGCCCGGCGTTCTCCCTCTCTCTCCGCTCACCTCGCCCTCGCTCGCCTCGCCAGTGCCGGGAGACACTCTTGAGACCCCGATGCTGCCTCTTCCCTGCCGCCCGAGCCTTTGCCCGGCTCCCCAATGCCACCGGAACCCGGAGGAGGCAGCGAGTGAGCTCGGCGGTTGGAGAGGGAGCGAAATACTCAATTCACGGCCGAAATGTTTCCTCAGCTCGAGGGAGAGAGACGTGCCGCGGGGGCCAGCAGCGGCTACAAGGCTGGGGGTTCTGGGTGTGCGAGGGAGCCCGAAGCCAGGACGCCTTCCTCTCCCGGTACTCCGAGTTATCTCGGAACGAGGGAGGAGGGAGGAGGGGATGTAGGGCAGGTGATGCCGCTGCCCCTTCCCCCACTCCTCGGTGAGGAACGGGAAAAGCCAGAGCCCAAACCTACGTTCGGGACCCAGAGCAATTTTCGCTTCTAACTCCTATTGCTGATCATTGCTCCCCATTAACTGAGCGCCTACTACTTGCCAGGAGTGCTTGATTAATTCTTACAACTGTCCCAGGATTTAGCCATCACCTCAGTTCCCTCATAGGGATTTAGAAGCTGGTGCGCTGAAGCGAAGCGACTTGGCCAAGGTCACCTAGTAGGCTAGAGGCGGAACCCGAATTGAACTCCAAAGCCAGTGTCCCTAACCAAGACTAGACAGCCTTCTTGGCCCCTAAGTCCGAGACCATGCCGGCTGCCGGCTCTCAGCTGCCGCAGAGCTCCCGGGGCCCGCCGAGCCGTCGGCGGCTCCGGGAGGAGCCGGAGCGCCAGGTTCCAGGCTTGCCTGGCCCAAGTCTGAACCGAGGGGAGGCTCCCGCCGTAGTGGGCCCGCGGCGCTCCGAAGGCTGACAGTCCCCGCAGCACCCGGGACTCCTCGGGGTCCTGGTCCCAGCCAAGCTCCTGACCCATTTACCTCTTGATCGCCTCCCTCCCTGGCCCGCACCCCGCCTAGGTCAGAGGGTCTTCCTGGGGCGGCTCTGGGGAATGATTCCTAGGCGAGGGTGGAGGCGGGAGGGCTTCGAGGAGGGAATCCGACAGCTCCCCTGTGAGGGAACGCGAGCAGAGAGAGCTCTGTGCCTTCACTAAGGGAGTTTCTGAATGTGAGGCAGGTAAAACAACGCCATAAACCTTGCGGTTCTACAGCCTGGCGTTCTGCGGAGCTCCAGGCTCAAGGAGTCCGCTGAGGGGCAGACTGGGAGACTGAAGGAGAGAGAAGAGAGATGAAATCCTTAACTCTCCCATCTGTAATTATTCCGGTTGAGAGTTTCAAGGACGAAATATAGATCCATGGCAGAGAAAAATTGCCAGTTTTCCTCTTCTTACACTTCTATACAGTGGGAATCTTTTACACAAGCTAACATATTCAAGAGAAAACAAAGTTTAGTCTACCAGCATTATATCCAGAGGAGTCCTAAATCAGTTTGAACCCCAGGTAATTAACTGGTGAAAACCTAGGAAACTTGTCTTTTTCTGGAAAGCACTCCAAAACAGGATTTTTCCTTCTGACCATTAGTTATCCATGTTTCACTTTCTGCACATCCAGCCTCCCTTCAGTTTGGGTTGAAAGAAGAATATTTAGTTAACAGAACAATACCAAAAATATTGTCATCCACTGGTAATAAAAATAGCCCAGTGAACAATTAAACAAGTACTTGTGGAAGACTAGTCTTATACAGAAAAATAAGGGAGGCGAGGTCAAAGAGTTAAAATCAAAGTAACTGCATCTCAGCAAGTAAAACAATAGCACAATGCAAACTGTGAGTTTCAAAGGAACTGGAGGCAGAACTTCATTTGGGTTCAAATCCCAGTTTGAATACTTAGTATCTTTGTAACTTCCATAGGTCAGTATACCTGTCTAAGCCACATTTCATTCTTCTGTAAAAATGGGAATGATAATTGTACCTTCTTCATTTGATTATAGAATGATGTAAATATATTTGTAGCATTTAGCATGAAGTTAACAAATATTAACAAATTTTAATGAATAAAGCATAATGAGTGGACAGGACAACAAACAAGTTTTAATAACATTAATGTATAAAGACTGAGTGGACGTAAATTTAAGGTGATGATGATAGACTGGCTTAAGAAGAGAGGAGCTGACATTTCAAGGGAACTAAGATAGGGTTAAGAAGTCAATGTATTAAAGGCAATCTAAAGAGAAACAATAAAAGAATATTTTCTTTATGTGGTAACATCTCAGGGATATCTCTTACCAATAGATACTACTAATATAACCAAAAAGATATTCCCACTACTTATAACATCTGAGATCAACTTATATCTAAAGTGAGTCTTGTTGTACAGCAGAATCAACACGAGAACTTCTCTCTGGAACTGATAACACAGCCTAATAATGTGAAAGTTGGGAAAATAATGTGCAAGGAGGACACTGCTGGAATCGAGATGTATTAGTTGCTGGAGAGCATCCTCCATGATCCCAGAAGCATAGCAAGAAGGCAAAATGTAAGTATTATGAAGAGATCATGATTCAAAATCATCTCTGAGTATGAAGCACACAAATTCCAGATAAAACCAGTCACCATCTGTCCTTCCTTAGTCTTTACTATAATATTTATTCATTTATTCGGTAAATATGTATTAGGCACCTACTCTATGTTAAACATTATTTGACAAACATTGGGGATGATGTGTTGAAAAGGCAAACATACTCCTTATCTTTTTGGAGCTTACACTGTAGTATGGGTAGAGCCATTATAGAAGTAATAATGTATAGTGTGTATCATAAAGCGGGAAAGATAGGATATTATGGAATTCATAATTGGTACAAATAAATCAGTTTGAGGTATTAGATAAAATTTGCTGGTTAAATTAGTGCATCAATTGAGATTTGAAAGATGGGTTAGCCTAATGAAGAGTTGGGGGAAGAGCGTTCCAGGAAGAAGGAATAGCATATGCAAATATTCTGGACCAAGAGAAGATGGCATAAATGAAGAATGAAGGAAGAACTATAAGACTAGAGGAAAAGAAGGACATCTGGGTAGCTCAGTTGGTTAAACTTCTGCCTTCAGCTCAAGTCATGATCTCAGAGTCCTGGGATCAAGACCTGAGAGTTGGGCTCCCCCCTCAGTGGAAAGTCTGCTTCTCCCTCTGATCCTCCCCCTCTCATACTCTCTATCTTTCACTCTCTCTCTCGAGTAAATAAATAAAATATTAAAAAAAATAAGACTAGAGGAGAAGAGTAAGAGTGGCCCTCAGATTAATGCCCTTGGAGAGCTTCTTAGTAGCAATTTGGGACCATTGATCTGTGGAGATAGAGGACTGATAAGATGAGTTTTAATGACATTGGAAGTAAGATGGTAGTAGCTATAGGGGGATCTATTATTGCAGGAATCCAGATGAGAGTTGATGCTGACCTGCATAGTGACAATGAAGATGGAGAGAAGTGACCAGAATCATGTGATACCTGACTGAACTTTGTGATGGGTAGAATATGGGGAATGAGAGAGAAGTATCCAAAGATAATTCATACACTTCTTCTTTGAGCAATTCAGTAGTGCTGGTAGAAGCTCCTGGTGATAATACACTCAGTTTCGGTCATGAAACTGCTAGCCATCCAAGGTGCACCACATGTTTTGATCCATGTGCTTCTGAACCTCCGCTTCAGCTCAGAAGTGAGGAGGGAGGCGGGACCAACACAAAATTTCTGTGTTCCATTCTAACAATTTTATTTCTCTTTTCTGCTTTGATTTGTCTCTTTAGAACATATTACAATCATCTTATATTTTACCCATTTTATTTCTATCTTACTGCATTGAATAAAAGTTAAAAATAGAGATTTTTGTCTGCTTTACTCATCACTGTATTGCAGTACCTAGTGTCCATAGTGGACACTTAATACCTATGTTTTAATGAATGAGTGTATTCGTGAAGATCCTGATGATGTAAATAACTTAAGTCATAAGAGCATATGAGACTTTTCTCAGAAGGATGAACAGAATGAGAAAACTAGAGGATCTAGAAGAGAATTTTCTGGTAAAGGACAATTACAGCCATCCGAAGAACCAAATTAGGACTGGTCCAAAAGGTAAGAGGAAAACTACTGTGATTATGGAAGCTAAGGAAAGAGAATATCCTGATAAAAACTTCTCAACTAAATTAATTTCCTCATTAATTTTGGAATAGACCTTATATGCCTATGGTATAAAATTCAAAAGGTAATTCACTCTGTCCTTCTGCTACCCTCATTCCTTCCCCACAAACTAACATGATTCGGTTGGTTGGGGGTAATGTGACATTCTATATCATAGCCTTTTATCTCATGATGAACAAGTATAGAATATAACCACAGATGCTAAGTCATTTTCACTAACCTGCTGCTGGTGGCAAATCATCAGCAATGATGATTTTGAGGAAAGTCTTATGGAACGTGGGTTATGTGTTTTGCAAAGTCATTTAAATATTTGTACCTTTTTTTTTTTAATGAATAAAGGATCTCTTAGCTTTAAATATTGATTGAGTTCTTTTAAATTAATGTTTAGAAATTTCAGTAATACTGAAGAGTAGGGAAAAAGTCAGAAATATTATGTGGGAAGAAAATATACATTTATTACTTTCAGGACCTACAACAGCATAAATTTATCCAATTACTAATAACATGTTTTCAAGCATATGGCTTCCTGGACCTAGTATAATATACAAATAAGAACCATTTTTAAATAACCTCTCTATGCATCTTACACATTAATGCACCTTAACTTATTTTTCTATGCAAAAAGATCATAGAGTAGTTTAAATTTTATCAAATATTTTTCTCTTATGCTAGTCAAAAATACCCTTTATTTATTTGTCTGGCAAACCTTTGCTTTCACAGTGTCTGAGAAATAAAATTTCTCCTAAATTACTACAAATTCCAAACCATGGGCTTATGGCTCACTGTTATCTTATTCTATGTAAATTCTATGTTCACTGAGTCCTGCCTGTTTCTCCTCCAGCAGTTTAACACTAACATTAAACCTGCATTTTTATGTAATTCTTGGTCATAGTAAGTTTGATGACATAAAAGTCAATTTAAATTATTTAACTAAAAATTAGCATATAATAATAATAATGAAATACTAATGTGTCAGATACTGTTTCATATGTTTTACATGTAATAACATTAAATCCTTATAATGTTTCTATGAAATGTTATTATTATAATCTTTCCTTATATGAGGAAATAGAAGCAAAAATTAAGTGCTATAAGATTATACAAATTATAAGAAAAATTTGAAGGACTCAGACCTTCTTAATAACTATGCGACTTTATAAATAAAACTTCTGTGGATTTGTTTACTTTGCAGTTAGTTCTCAGCTTGTCTCATCTAGTGAATTAATACAACAGAAATAAAATCTTAGTCAAAAGAAAGGATCTCTGCCTCTAATGGAGATTTGATTTAACAATCAAATGACCAACAGGAAATTTTAAGAGTTTGAGTACTAGAAGCTTTTTGAAAGTTCTTTTCCCTTTAATATTCTTTAGTCCTTTATACCTTTTAGCACCACCTCAAATTAATCGATCTTCAAGAATGCAGAAAAGGTGTGCCTTAAAGTACAAAATGAAGTTACTGATGCTCCAAATGGAGGTAAAATTGTGAGATGAGGAAATTATGTTAGCTCTAATGCCACACAAGGAGACAAATTACACTCACAGGCTCAGTAGTAACAAAACACCACATCCCTTACCTTTTTACCAACTACGGCTCAAAACCTGAAGGAGGAGGAAAGCTGAGTTTCATCAATATAAGTAAAGGAGCAAAACTGATGTAAGCAGTGACACCGCAGGTCCCAAAGAGTAACTTTTCAAAATTGCTCTCAAGTTGGTTACTTAGGAATAACTTTGAGAGATGGCCAGTGAGAGGTAATCTGACTTGTGAAATGAAGCTTTCCAGAATGTGGGTCACATACTCCAAGGTTTCTCCTGATGCTCCTCTGCAAGGATTATCTATCCAGTAGATGCCTGAGAGAACCTACGGTTTACAAGCTTTTTGAGGGCCTATAAAGAATGTAGAAATCTTGAAAAAAGAAGTACATATTGGTTCCAAATTAGAAAACTACAATGCTGAAATTAATTAATGTTTAATTAAATATCTAGAAAATGTAATATTGTGTCTGTAATTATAAAATTTAAATTTCGTATGGGAAATGTGCATTTTAATATGTTTTATATACTATATCAAGGGGCCTCCAAAAATTAGAGGACTTGGGCATATGAAAGTCTTAAAAGGTTAGTCTCTTCCTACTTCTGTGCATCTAAAGCCAATTGTAGAGCCTTGCTTTTTTGTTTTTTTTTTCTTTAAATTCACTCTGAAAACATCTCTATTTGTTAATTCCATGAGGGACTTGTATTCTTCTTTTATTATTCTCCACGCTCACTGCATTTACTTACCTTGTATGAGACATTCAGTAATTGATAAATTAAAATTCCAATTATTATTCATAGTGAATACCTATTAGTATTACTTGTTTACTAGCTTGCTTATTCTGTGACGAACATCAACAATTACTCATTTAATTCTGTGAAGTAATTATCCAATGCTCTTGGGCTTGAAAGGGACAGAAACCAAACTCAGACTAGTAAATGTAAGTTAATAATAGGTTATGTAACTGAATAAGTCAAGGGTGTTCAACTCAGTACAGGTAGATTCAAAATGCTTAAAGTTTCTCATTTCATCTGTTTGTTGAAAGTTGGCTTCAATCTGGGGCTGTCTCCCAAAGATAACCATCAGTTACTCCAGTTCAACAACATTGAGAGGATTAGCAATTTTATTACTCCACCAAACTACATGATAGGACACTGGGGGGTGCTTGGATCCCACTCCTATTTTCAACCTATCACTTACGCTAATTGCTGAGCCTGCAATCACTCCTGGTCCTGAAGTTGGGATGACCCAAATCCAAACTATGTGGACTATGAATGGTTGAGAAACAATGACCCAAAGTCAGGTTATTGAAGTGCTATTACCAGAAAGAGGAAGATGCTGAACAGATAAAGTCACAAATGTCGACTATAGGTGGAATAGGTGTTATGACTAACCATATGTTTTGATATAGAAATTATAACATGGGAACTTGAATATGACTAGAAGAAGAACCTAAATTTACCATATCTATGTTACATGAATGTCCCTGCAGCTGGCCAATAAGGATGAATGAGTCAGTCGAGGACATCTGATCTCTCAGATTCATGTTAAGGGTGAAGGATTACATTTTAGCAGCTCCCATAGTCATGTGTGAAACAATCACCTTGAAAACTGTTTAAAAACAATCATGCTGGGGGCGCCTGTGTGGCTCAGTGGGTTAAACCTCTGCCATTGGCTCAGGTCATGATCTCAGAGTCCTGGGATCGAGCCCCACATCGGGCTTTCTGCTCAGCAGGGAGCCTGCTTCCCTCTCTCTCTCTCTGCCTGTCTCTCTGCTTACTTGTGATCTCTCTCGCTCTCTCTCTCTCTGTCAAATAAATAAAATCTTTAAAAAAAAATCATGCTGTGACTGAATAAACATAAGTAAATACATACAGGAACTGACATAAAAATTTAATAAATTATGAACAAGAATGACTAGGAATAAAGGTCCTCAATAAGTTTATATTTGAGTAACTGGGACCTATTGTTACAAATATTGTAGTATTAATGTCAAACAATTGAATTAGCTCCACTTATACATGGTAAGACCTTATCAATATGTTTTGAATGAATTCCACAACAGTTTTGCTGTCTAACCATTTAGTTAGACTGGGAACCTGGGTGGCTTAGTTGGTTAAGCAACTGCCTTCAGCTCAGGTCATGATCCTGGAGTCCTGGGATGGAATCCTACATAGAGCTCCCAGCTCCACAGGGAGTCTGCTTCTCCCTCTGACCTTCTCCCCTCTCTTGCTCTCTTTCACTGTCTCTCTCTCAAATAAATAAATAAAGTCTTAAAAAAAAAAAGAAACTGTATCATCTAAAAAGTCATAAAATATATATTATCTTTAAAAAAAATAGAAGACCTCCTGGGGCACCTGGGTGGCTCCCTCCATGAAGCCTCTGCCTTTGACTGAGGTCATGATCCCAGGGTCCCCATATCAAGCTCCGTGCTGAGCAGGGAGTCTGCTTCTCCCTATATCCCTCCCCTCACTCACTTTCTCTCTTTCTCATTTGAATAAATAAATAAAATATTTTTTAAAAGAGCTCATATTAATACTCATAGAATAGTTTAATTATGGTTAATATGCAATATTTCTTAATAATAAAATATACCTTTGTTTGGTATTTAACTATGACACATAAGTCATTGTGGATACCAAATGACCTTTCCTGATACTTATATTCTCACCTCTCTACACCTCACTAATTTTCACAAAATACTATGAAGTAAGTTCTAATATTATCTCCACTTCACAATATTATGGAAGTGTCAAAGGTTTTGTGATTAAGAAATCTTTCCTGCGGAAAAGGAAGAATGCAGAACTAGTCAAAGTCTGTTGGAGTGAAGATTTTCGTTAATTGGAAACCTTAAGAGCAGGTGATAACAACCACTGTTTTCTTCCATGTTTTAACATAATTCTCCCATATTACAACTGCCATGAAGACACGTTTTGTTCCTAGTTCCTGAGAAAATGAATTTGCTTTTGGTTTCAAATAAATTATTAAGAGCTGTGAAAGAAGTGTTTCTACTGAGGGATGTGTTATGTGGTGGCCTAGAGCACAAAAAATTGCTCTAAAAAATAAAGACAATTCTTTTCAGGCTAGAAAGCCCAACGGACAATTTTTACCAATGTCATTCTTTTCACTGTAATTTATCTTTTTAAAAAAAATATCCAGTTTTCTTGAGATGTAATTGATATAAGACTGTATATGTTTAAGGTTTATAGCTTAATGATTTGACTTACAGGTATTATGAAATGATTACCACAATAAGTTTAGTTACATCAATTATCTCATACAGATAAAAAACAAAAACAAAAAAAAGGGGGGGAAAAAGCATTTTTCTTGTGATGACAACTCAGCATCTACTTTTTTTTTTAAGATTTTATTTATTTATTTGAGAGAGCATGAGAGAGCAAGCACGAACAGAGTGAAAGGGCAGAGGGAGAGGGAGAAGCCATCCCCAAACTGAGCAGGAAGCCCAAATCAGGGCTCATTTTCAGGACCTAGGGATCATGAACTGAGCTGAAGGCAGAGGCTTAATGGACCAAGCCACTCAGGTGCCCCAGAATTTACTTTGTAACAATCTTCAGATATGCCATACAGCAGTATTAACTACAGTCATACTGTTGTACCTCTCTAACACTTCATCTTGCAGCTGGATGATTGCACCTTTGGACCACCTCCCTCAAATTCTCCCTCCATCCACCTTCCACCTCTGGTACCCACAACTCTGATATATTTTCTCTCTGAGTTTGTTTGTTTATTTATTTTTTAGATTTCACATGTAAGTGAGGTCATGCAGTATTCGTCTTTGTCTGACTTATTTCACTCAGCACTGAAGTCTCTCAGTTTCCATCATGTGTTCACAAAAGGCAGGATTGCCTTTTTTTTTTTTTTTTTTTATTCCACTGGGTATATGCACCACACTTTCTTCATCCATTCATCCATTAGTGTACACTCAGTTTGTTTCCATGTCTTGGCTATTGTAAGTAATGCCGTTATGAGCATGGGGGTGGAGAGATCTCTTTGATAGAGGGGTTCATGTTTCCTTTGCATTTATTCCTAAAAGCAGAGTTGCTGTATGACATGATAATCCTACTTTTTGTTTTTTGAGGAAAATGCTTACTGTTTTACAAAGTGGCTGTACCAGTTTACAATCCCATCAACAGTGCAAAAGGATACCCTTTCCTTTACATCCTTACCAGCATTTGTCTTTTTTGTGTGTTTTTGTTGATGTGTTAAATGTGTTTGGTTTTGTTGATGCCCTTCTAACAGGTATAAGTTATTGCCTCATTGTGGTCTTGATTTGCACTTTGCTAATGATGAGGGGTGTCAAGGACTTTTTCCTGTACCTCTTGGCCATTCGTGTATCTTCCTTTGAAAAATGTTTCTTTCAGGTCCTTTGTCTATTTTTAAATCAGATTATTTTATTTTTTATTAAACAAACTATCTTAATGAGAGTTTAGGATTGAGTGATTTAGCTGTCAGAGCCAATGATGATTCAACAGGAAGCAATGGATACTTTGGGAGTGGGTACGCTTCGAACAAGCACTTTATCCAGAAGTTTGCATGTAGACACTGGATGGTTCAGGAGATGGTTTTGCATAGTATATGGACAGAGATTTAAATAGGATTGTATCACAACATGGCTCAATTCCCTTTCCATCCTGATAAAGCTGCCAGAAAAGTCTCAGTTGACACCAGCATGCCATTAAACTTCCCTTACCATTTTAAATAAAAGGTCAGTCTTCAGATGCAAATTATTGATCTATTTCGTTATGCTTACATTCCATTTATGGCCAAAAGTACTGAAATTCCACAAAAGGTAGTGATACCACCTTTCTTTAAAATACATTTATGTAAGTTAAAGGTGATTAAATTCAAGGAAATACCAATAAAAATAACAGATTAGGTGGTACATGTATTTGGCAAAAATAGTGTTGGTGGTATGAAAAGATTCTGATATGCAAACATTTGGGAAACTCTGACTAAACTATTTGGGCAGTAACAATCTGCCAAAGTTCCATAAGAGAAACTCTCGTAGTTCAGGCTACAGCAAGGGCCTTCTAACTCTTCAGTACCTGTAATTACCAGAAGTCACCAATGTGAATGATCATTCAGGAGATGTGAGGTGTACCTGAACATCATCAGACGAGGTCTTCTCTATTCGTAGGGTATCAAAATTTAATTCACCAATTCAGTGAATATACTGAGCATATCTATGCATGTGGAAATGTGCTTGGTTCTGGGTTGAACAAAAAGATGAATTAGACAGTGCTCCTCCCCTCAAGGAACTAAATTGTAGCAGCCTGAGGAGGATAGCAAAAATGATTACTTTAAGTGGTAGAATATTAATGTCACAAGACAGGCATAGACCAAGAAGGACCTAATCCAAGAAGACGGAAGGAAAAAGAGAACACAACTGGTTGGAATCAAATAGGAAAGCCTTTACAGAAAAGATGCTATTTAAAATGGCCCTGCAAGGATGGGGAATGGGAAAGTTCGAGGTAAGTTTCTTTACTGGCAAATCAGCGTCTGACTAGAGAGATAAATGGCTGGCAAAGTCAGCCTTGATGCAGAGAATGTTAATATCAGTGCAGGGATTTCAAATTCTGGACATAGATGTAGGATAGCCTGGATTCCAGTCACCCTTTGCTCATTTATTAGCTATGTTATAGTTGCCACATCATTTTGATCAAAGATGAGCAAAACTTTTTCCAGTATTAAACATTTTAGGTTTTGCAAGCTACTTAACTATGGGCTAGTGGTATGACAGCAGTCATAGACAAACTTAAACAATACTGATCAGTCATGGATTAAGGAGGATTAGAGAAGGAAAAAAACCGAAACACTTCTGGGACAATGTGGTAAGATTTAACCAAGAAAGAAAGCAAACAAAACAAACAAAACAAACAAAACACTTCTCATATTATATAAATGGCACAAGTGATTTGAGAGGATCTTTTATGCCATTTCCATGTACAAAGGGACAGGAAAGTATTTGAAAGAAATGACATGGCATCATAGATCAATTTAATCTTAGTGCAAAGTGGAATTGAGTTAGGGAAGAAAACTTCTTTCTCAGATTCTTTTAAAATTATATTTAAAAAGCACTTAAGAATTTACTGCAAGAGACCTTACTAATAAAATGAATGCTTACTAATTTTTTTTCATCATTTTTTTTCATGTGGTATCTAAGGAGATAGCTACCCCCTTCCATCCTTCTATATGGAGAGGGAAGTATAAATGGATATGCAAAAAGAAAGCCGTTAAGTTGTTATTTTGACTAAAACTGATGTTTTACCAGGAAAGAAAGAAAGCAGAGTGGGAAATGATGGTTAAAAAACAAACAAACAAACACTAAAATTTAAAGTTAAAAAAGTTCGGTACCAGATAAAACAACTTTTTTAGTATATGTGCTGCTGAAGCGAGCACCAGATAAAACAACTTTTTTTTTTCAATTTTTATTTTTATAAACATATATTTTTATCCCCAGGGGTACAGGTCTGTGAATCGCCAGGTTTACACACTTCACAGCACTCACCAAAGCACATACCCTCCCCAGTGTCCATAACCCCACCCCCCTCCCCCCAGCAACCCTCAGTTTGTTTTGTGAGATTAAGAGTCACTTATGGTTTGTCTCCCTCCCAATCCCTTTTTTAAAAAAGATTGTATTTATTTGACAGAGAGAGAGAGATGATAAGTAGGCAAGGGTTGGGGGTGAGAAACAGGCTCCCTGCTGAGTAGAAAGCCTGCTGCAGGGATTGATCCCTGGACCCTGAGACCATGACCTGAGTGAAGGCAGAGGCTAAACCCACTGAGCCATCCAAGCGCCCCATAAAATAACTTTTGAAGAGAGCAAACCAAACTCATACATTTGGAAAGACCCTCAAGTAATCATCAAGAAGTTAAGGTGAAATACAAAGTTCATATGAATTCTTCTAGAAAAAACAAGAAAAGAACTTCAAACAGATATCTAGCTTGCAGGAGACATTTCTGGTCTATACCTTCAGACGAGCTTATTTATTTATTTTCCTCTATTATTAAGGTTATGCAGAACAGAATGCTAGAGCTCTACCTAAATTTTTATCCTCCCAACCCCACATCCCTCCTGCCCCCACACACACTATTTTGAGTGATGTCTACTGCCAGTACCTGCATTCATCCTCTTCAGTATATGACCCTTGGGGCGACTGGAGCAGCTCTGTACCACTGAGATCGCTGGAGAGTTTGCAGCCTTGCCGGTGCCCATTAACTGATGATTATGTGGTGGAGAATAGAGAAATCCTTAAGCAACTTACACTCTAGCATTTCCTCATAGAATCAGACAACTTATCCTCCTTGGCTTTTCCTTGAAATCTCACCCTTATTCGGTTTGCCCTGCTTCCCTTTCTTATTTCCTCTATGTGCTTATCACTTGCCAAAAAGTTTCTTTTTTTCTTCTTGGTCTGCTTCTGGGGAGTGGACCTAAGACCACTGGGAAGTATGAAATCCGTTCTAGGGAAAACCTTTGTTTCTGAAAAATACGACATCATTTTCAGAATGCTGCAGATGAAAATTATATCATGAGTTATGTAAGAAAAACAATCAGTTTTGTTGTTTTCACACTAGCTGTGTGATTTTTTGGGGGGGATAGGGGAGGAGGTGGACAAGGTACAGCCTCTTCCTGTCTTTTAGTTGTCTCATACGTAATATAAGGCTGTCAGACTAAGTGATCTTTCATGTGCCTTCCGTATGAAAAATTCTGTGAACTAAACCAGGAGGTTGGCAAACTGTGGACCACTAACCAAATATAGCCTTGCCCCCTGTTTTATCGGAATGTGGTCATGCTCATTGTTTTCGATACTATCCAGGGTTGCTTTTATGCCACAATTACAGAATTGAGTAGCCTATGAGGGAGGTCTATCATCATCTTCAACATTTTTTTAAGTGAGGAAATTAAGAAAAAGTAAGGTTAAACAACTTGCCCAAGTTCACAGGGCAAGTAATGGCAGAGCTAAAATCCACATTCAGCCCAATCTACCTCCAGAGTTGGTGTTTTTAACCACAGTGGTGAACTTCCCTAATTTAGGACGGACATAATGAAAATGAATGTTACATCCCTGACTCATAGTAACTACATCGTTTTTTTTTGTTTGTTTGTTTTTAGTAGCAAGGTTAACAGTAACAGGATCACATGTGGAAGCATGAATGGAAGAGAAGAAGAGGGGGTGGGTGTCTGCAGGTTCAACAAAGTTGTTAGGAAATAACAAGAATAAAATAAAGTCTACTTATTCCTTTCACCATTACATGCCGTTCTAAAATGTGGTTTCATGTTCTCTTCACTTTCTCTCATAGTGCAAATCACAGACAAGTTCACAAACAAATTCACAACTCAGCTGCTTGACTTGGTCCTTAACTCGGCAGCTCCTGCGCCTGTGGAGCGGAACTAATCATTTTAAGTCACTTCTCACTTCTCATCCCCTTCCCACTTCCTCTGAGATTGCAATTTTGCTTAGGCAACATGATGGATGACAATGTGAAGATAGACAATTTTACTTCTGACAATCCACAGTGTTATACTGCGTCAGCACAGTCTGTTTTATATTTTTTGTTTGTTTTAAAGCCCATTGACATAAATTCCCTCAACATACATTTGTGTATACTTTTCCACTGAGTTAAAGATTCATTTGGATAGAACAAGTTCATATACTGATTTAAGTTGGTGAAGAAGGAAATATCCCAAAGAGGGGAGGATAGAGAGGGATTTTTCAATTTATTTTCCTTAAGTGAATAATAAATAGGATTTGAATCATAGAGGAATAGGGATAGCCAATATGAATTTCTGTTTGTTTGTTTTTTTTAAAGAAAATTATTTTTCCTGGTAAATATTTTGTCACTCACAATTTGACAATCACATCATGTGAACTTGGCTAAAATAATCTGGTTTTGGACATTGTGGCTATAACTTAATACCATTCTTCAAGTAGGAAAAGTGGGTGATACATTCCTTATTCTACACAGCTCAGAATTTCCTTGCATGATAATTTTTAGTAGTGTCTAAGTCTGCAATAAAATTAAATGAACTTCCTTCTCTTCTTGTGTATATGTGTGGGTTTGTGTGTGTGTTTAACTTTGACATTATTAAATGATTGCCTGAGTATATAATTGTACTAGCTACTGTACTATAATTGTACTGTGCTTACCATGCTTTACTTCACTCAGTTTTCACGTTAATCTGTGAGGCTGGGTTTGCTGTCTATAATTTTCAGATGAGGAAACTAAGATTGTTTAAGTGAAGGGACTGGCCCAAGCTCACAACACTGGTAAATAAGGCACTCTAGATTCTAACTCAGGTCAATCTGGCTCTAGGTAGTTACCTTAAATCCTGTACGAGAACCTAAACAGGTAAAGTATAAAAATTCTCAGATTGTAGTGTGAATCAAGAAAGATACAGGTTGCCAAATGGGGATCAGATGATAATGAAGATTGACAGGGCAAATGTTAAGAAATTGTATTACCAAGGTCAAGAACAGATCCATGATATCATTCACCAAGGTAGTTAGAGAAAGAAACATTTATCCTGGACTGAAACTTGATAGAGATTAGGGCTTGGGGGACAGGTTGGTGACTGATGTTCAGAACAGCACCTGGACTCAGAACCAGCACAGAAAGACCTACTAACACGAGAATCTTTCATTAACATAAAAGATGTAAAGGGACCTGATTCTTCAGCAGTAATTTTTCAAACTAAGGAAATGAATCCGCATTTATGGGACACCTACTTTGTGTTGAATATGTTACACAGACTGTATCTGTTAGCTTATTTATTCTTCATAAAAATACAGGAGAGACTAGAGAAGTTAATTATCTTTACTAAAACTACACAGGTAACAAGGCAGAATATGGATGTGGGGTACCATTGCAAAGAATGTTGGCATTTCACCTGTAAACTAAAAAAATTATAAAGTGGTGCTACTATAAGCTTATAGAAGAAAAAGTCCTAATAATTTAGGGATGTTCCAAAGTTTTGTTTTCTTCTTCTTTTTGCTGAGGTTTTTTTTTTTTTAAGTTTTTATTCAAATTCCAGTTAACGTATGTAATTTCCAGTAATATTACATATAATAATATTTAATAGTATTATATTATATTATATATACATACATATGATATAATATTCCAGTTAACTACATATGATGTAATATTCCAGTATTATTCCAGTTAACATATGATGTAATATTAATTACACACTATAGTGTACACTATAGTGTTTCAGTATTTCCATACAACTTATCACAAGAAGTGTTCATCAAAAGTGCACTTCTTAATCCCATCACTTATTTAATCTGTCTCCCCACCCACTTCCTCTCTGATAGCCAGCTGTTTCTTCTCTATAGTTAAGAGTCTGTTTCTCGGTTTGCCAATCTCTCTCTTTTTTCCCTTTTACTCATTTGTTTTGTTAAATTCCCTATATGAGTGAAGTCATATGGCATTTGTCTTTCTCTGACTTATTCCATTTACAAAATATTTTCTAGCTCCATCAATGTTGTTGCAAGTGGCAAGATTTCACTCTTTTTTTTTTTTTTAATGGGAAACAAAAGCAAAAATAAGCTATTGAGACTACATCAAAATAAAAAGCTTCTGCACAGTAAAGGAAACATTCAACAAAACTAAAAGGCAATTATGGAATGGAAGAAGACATTTGCAAATGGCATATCTGATAAAGGGTTAGTATCCAAAATGTATCAAGAGCTTTTAAAACTCAACACTTCTAAAATGGATAATCTGACTAAACAATGGGCTGAAGAAATGAACAGACATTTCTCTAAAGAAAACATTCTCTAAAGACACATGAAAAGGTGCTCAAAATCGCTGATCTTGAGGGAAATACAAATCAAAACTACAATGGCTAAAATCAGCAACACAGGAAACAGGAGGTATAGAAAAGGAAACTCTTGCGCTGCCCAGTGGGAATGTAAAGTTTTGTTTTTTCTTGAAAATTGATTTAAAGAAAGCAAAGGTACAGAGTTTTATGGTTTTGAAAATATCCATTATATAAATAATATCTACTTGCTTTGAAAGAAATACACATCATTTTTCACCTATATTTTAATTCTATGCATGTTGAATTCAGACATGTAAACTGCTGAATCTGCCTCTGAGTCTGAAAAAGTATAGGAGAATAAGAGAAGAAGCAATAAGTTCTCTTGAGAAGTTCAAACAGACAGACTGTTTAAAAATACAAGTTGTGCTTCCCTAATACTTTTAATTTTTAGCAGAATTTTCTATGAAGACTATAATGCACTTAGCATTTAACAACTTCTTTTGTCCAAATTTCTCACTAAGATTTGACCCAAAGGAATTGGAATCCAAAGTGAAGAACCAAGCCCTAGAAGGCATTAGAATTCTTGGTGAATTTTGTTTTGCAATCCATATATACCTTTTAAGAAAAAGAAGTAACTATGACATCAAATTTCCTTTACTTAAATCTGAAGTACGCTTCTAAGAACTCACACAAAGCATGATTTTATATTCCAGTTAGGCTCCTTTTTCCTTGCCTCATTCCTTAGGCTTCCCTTTCTTTCCTGAGTGGTTTACTTGCACTGGTTTTCTGCACAACTTGAAGGAGTGCAGCAGGTCCAACAGATCCTTTTGCTCCATAGTCTTCCAGGCACTCTGTGTTAGAGCCCAGATTACTTCTGGACCCTCACCTCACTCACCCCTCCTTCACTATACTCCATATGCACTCCCCATCCATACCAAGCAGGCTCCTGCCTCTGAGCTTTCCCCTTGTGGCCCTTTGCCTAGGATACTCTTTCCCCAGATTTTCACATCTAGTTCCATGTTCAGGTATCATCATCATGTCACATGTAATCGGCTTGGACTGGCCACTCCTCTGCTTCTATAACTCCAGTCAAGCCTTTCTCTGTCATATTACAACTCTTCACTATCTTCTTTTGTGAACTATAATTTTTTAAAAACGTGTTCATTGTGTGACTTCTCCCATTAAACATAGACTTCAAGAAATTATGTCTATCTTCTTTAACACAGTAACCAAAAGATCTGACATATATTAGGTCTAAAATAAAATTTGCATTGAATAAATGACTGAATTTTGAATCTTTCCTTCTCCACGGATTTTTCCTCTTTGACTTAATATTGCTGTTTTCTTCCTCTCATCAGGTATGAGTTGCATATTTTCAAGAATATTATGTGAGACACTTTGCATATTTTAATCCTTGTAACAACTTAGTAAGGTAACCATAAATATGCTCCTGGAAATTGACAAAGCTAATAAATATCCGAACCAGAATTCAAACAAAGGTCAGATGATTTCACTTTCTAAAAGAATTATTTATTTATTTATTTATTTATTTATTTATTTGAGAGAGAGAGAGCACGCGTGCAAAAGAGAACACAAGTGGAGGGGAGAGGAGGTCAGATGACTTCAAAGTGATAGTCTTATTAAACTGTGCAAGTATTTGCTATCTCATGTGGATCCTTTCCCCGCCCCTCAATTGCTGTGGCTAGGACTTCTAGTACTATGTTGTACAGGAGTGATAAGAGTGGGCACCCCTGTTTTGTTTCTGATCTTAGAGAAAAAGCTTTCAATCATTCACCACTAAATATGATATGGGCTTCTCATATATGGCAATATTGAAGTGAGGTCCTTGGTTGTGCTCAATATCTCGATTTAGTAAATTCTGTCTCTATGCTTTTCAATTCCAACCTTCCCCCTACCCCCAAGTCATGGATTTTATCTTGTAACCTCAATTTCGTTGATAGTTCTTTGAATACCTTGTTTTAGCTTCCTTTAGCATTCTAACAGCAAGGAGCATGGGGTGAGGCACATTGTAGACATGTCATCAATGCTTATTGAAGTAAATTTACCAGATGGATAGATAGATGATAAAAGTATGGAAAATCTCCTAGAAGGTTTTTAGAGTACACATTGGTTCTGCCCTGAATGAAATTTACTGTTCGAACAAATATAGATTCAGAGTCATCACTGTATGTCCCTTTAGGTGAATTAGTATAAGAAAATGGCATAGTTATATGTGAAAATTAACCAGTCCTTTCAAATTTATTGAGAAATTCTAGGATATTGATTTGAAGTAAAATATTCTGCCTCCCCTCTACCCCCACAGTCTGGGATTAGCAGGTCATATCACGAAACTCCTCTTGAATTAGACTCATCTTCTAGTTACTTTCTGTCTCTGAGGAATTTTCTTGAATTTACATTGATTCTCTGATTTCCTACAGACAAAGATCTTTCCAAAAAACAAGTGGGTTACTAAATGGAAATATTATATATTGAGCTGGTTATTTATTTTTTAAGCATCAATTGAAATTGCTGAAGTGAAGAAAAACAACCATATGAATGTAGATCACCTAGTAAGACTGGGAATTAAGAGAAACCAATGTTATTTTTAGGGATTAAACCAGCTAATACTTAGAAAACACCTAACATTAAGTACTTTTACTGAACATCTACTGTGTGGTAGGTACTTTCTAGGCACTAGAAACACCGTGGTAAACAAGACAGTATTCCTTTGCTCCAGGAAGGCACATTTTAGTAGGAAATCTGTTATTGATTAAATAAACCTAAGAGTAGATACATAATAACTAATTGTGATAATGTAATTTTAAGAAAAGAATGGGGAAATAGGGAAAATTATGGGAGGAGGGGGTGTTGCGAAGTCACTTTATGCTATGTGACAAAATTACATTTAGATTATAATCTGAAAGCATTACCCAGGCACAGACTGGTAGTGGTGGTGTTGGGATGAACAAGAGAAGAGGTATAGAGGGGATGAATCTAGTGGAGAGAACAGTGGGTGTGAGGTTCTCCCCATTCTGAGATAGGAAAAAGACTGACTGGATTGAGGAACTCCAGTGTGACTGGAGTAAAGTGACCAACGGAGCCCCCAAATACTGAGAATAGACCATCTTTGGTAAGTAAACCAAGTAAGATGGAACAACTAACAAGGACTGTTAAAAACACATTGTCAGGGGCGCCTGGGTGGCTCAGTGGGACCGCTGCCTTCGGCTCAAGTCATGATCTCAGGGTCCTGCATCGGGCTCTCTGCTCAGCAGGGAGCCTGCTTCCTCCTCTCTCTCTGCCTCTCTGCCTACTTGTGATCTCTCTCTGTCAAATGAATAAAATAAAATCTTAAAAAAAAAAAAACAAACGCATTGTCATGTTTGTGTTTTTGTTTTTGTTTTGGTGGTATATTGAGTCAATCAGATACCTTTGTTTTCTCTTACAAAGTCCCTACAAATTCATGCATTTCTTCATTTAAAAAGCAGCTATCAAATATCTGCAAAATGCAGGGGACCACCCTATGCACTGATGGCATTTAAAAATGACCCAGCATGCTAAAACAAATCTGAGAGTATACAAACTGAATCACAAAATACATTATTTTCATAATATTAGAAATATATATATTTTGTATTCAGTAGCCTTGGGTTAGGGTAAAAAAGGGTGAATGAATTCACAAATAATTCTCAGAATTGTTGATTTTGAGCAAAGATCAGGCTCCAAATATTACTCCTTTAGGTTGAATCCTAGCTCGACCACTTCCTGAATGTAGGCAAGTGTGTTCTTTTCTTTGAGCCTCAGTTTACTGTCCTGTAAACTGGAGATTGTGGTAAAAATCTTACTTGACACACAAATTACCAAGGGAGAGCCTAAACAGATAATGCATGTGAAATACAGATCTCAGTGTCTGTAAGGTATAACAGACTTAATAAATGATAGCCATTATATTTTACTTCACACACTGAACCAGAAGAATATTTTCTTTTTATTGTAATTTTCCATTTGAGGGCATTATTTGACTCTAGTCATACCTGGCTGATTGTTAGAACAACCAGAAATAATCAGTTGATTGGTCTGTGGACATGGCTGGGCAGCTGTAGTGTTTAAAGCTCCCCAGGTGATTGTAATGTGCAGCAGTGGTTGCAAACCACTGACTTTAAGGTTGTTTCAGTAGGAAGACAACAGCCAACTTCATGCTGTATTCTGACCTCCCTCAGGTAAGAATTCTAATAAGTGGTGGAATTGCCAAAGGGCAGGTATATACTTCAGCGTTAAGGAACCTGAAAGATCTATTTACTATGTTCCCAGGGCCCTGTTCGCCCTACATTTTCTGTGTAGCATTAGTTTCTAACTCGCTGTGAACATTCAGTTTCCTTTCTCTGGAGCCCTAGCTCCCACTGCTTCTTTGTAGAACTCAGTGACACAAAGAGTTAAAAATTACTCTTTCAAGTTATTAGTAAGAACATCTTTGCAACATAAAATGTTCATACATTTAATAGTCTCCCAGCAGCCTGAAGGAGCTTATGTATTTCTGAAAGTGTCTGATGGACTTGAAGTAGTATCTTACAGAAAAGATTTGAGACTACTGATCATCATGTTCTTTCACAATTAGTCCCCTTCCTCCAGTCTTTGTAAGTCATGTCTTTGATTATGTCATTTCTTAGGGCAAAAAATTTGGTGTCTTCCCATGACTATAGAAAACTTTTAATTTCTTGAACATGGCTTTCAAATCTCTTGACTGTCTGGACCAACCATCATTTCTAGACATGTTAAACTCTTTCTTTTGTAGAAACTCTGTGCTTTAGCCAAATGAACTATTTACTGTACCCTGAATATACTTTCTGCTTTTTGCCCTCTATACCAGTGGTTCTCAACCCACTCTAATATGCATATAAACCACTTGGGAATCTTGTTAAGGTACATGTTTACTAGTATATGTTATTGAACACATTTAACAGTGTTCATTATAGGGTGTACAATGAGGCTCTACATTTCTAACAAATTCCCATGTGATACAATTGCTGTTGGTGCTAGAATCACATTTGAGTAGCAAGGGTTTACACATAGACTAATAAAACCTCAGGTGAACCAGAATGTTCTATCTTGTCTTCTTTGCTCATTTCATTTCTAGTTGTCTTCAATGTTTTGTGACAGAGTGATTAACTGAGATATTAATTTGCTTTATTTCCCTTATGTCCCATTCTCATTCTTCATCCATTCCACAAAAATATCATGATCTTGTGTATTTCCTTATGCCAGGAGAGATACCTGTTTCTGGGCCAGAAGAAAGGTGACTTACAAGATACATCCTACTCTGGTTTTTGTTTTCCTAAAGTCTAAATGATTGAGAGGAATTGTGTTGGCTTTCTTTTGGAGGAGAAGAGAGTCTGGCTCTTTGAGAAGTGACATCAGTGAGGAGAATCCCATGCTAGGGAAGGGGATGGAGGTCTGAAGAGGCCAAAATGCCTAAGGGGATGTTTGCCTGCTGTATCTATGGTGCAGGATCCCTAGTAATAGAGCTCCCAACCTTGCCAGAGAGGCAAACACATCAAGGTAAGTTCAGCACATAAAAAAGAGAGTTTTGATCACTGGTAGAAGGAAGCTCCTTCCTCTGCATACTTAAACTCAGAACCTCTGTACAAATGGTTGGAGGTGGAGTTAAAAAAACAAACAAACAAACCCTAAGGTGATGTTCTACATGTTGGGGAATTAAAAAAAGGTTTTAGGTAGATTTATAGAAAATAAATGGATACTTCCTTTAGGACTGAATGTTTGTAACAAGTTTCATATGTGCTAAAGTTATTTCTGATCTAGTCTCTTCCTCAAAGCCTGATTTGATGTGTTTAAGGACATCATGACTGAGACAATAAATCCTGACAGGAATTCTGATTGAATTCCTAATTTGGGTATAGGTGAGCCTGAGTTCTCCTCTGTAAAAATGTGGCACATAGCACTTACTTCAGAATTGTTGAGAGGTCTAGAAATAATAAATGCAAAGCATGTCTTATACAGTGTCCAATTAGTAAATATTTGCTGTTCTTAGTAGGGTCTTATACCTACTAACTTTATCACTACTATTATGACTGCCATAAACAAGTTTGTTATAATTAAGGTAGCATTTTATTCTCACGGTTTGACATCCTCAAATTTCCTAGAGCAATATTGTGAAATAATTTATTTGAGTATTACTCAGAATCCTCCTGCATAGCAACCAGGCACTAAATAATAAACTTTTGATTATGATGACACCTATGAATTTATTGCCTAATTTCATAGTTATTTTTCCATATATCTTAGTGCCATACCTGTAGCATAAACTCTAAAGACAGAAATTATGTTTTATACTTCCTTGTAATCTATAAGTGATTCCTGTTTTATAAATAGTAGACACTTAGCAAATACTTGGTAACTGGTTGTTATAAAACAATGAGTTTTGATAATTTAGGAGAAGAGAAGGAGACAGAAATTTTAGACATAATTTGGTAATCTGGGATTAGACAAATATTAAATTTTACTCTATATTATCTCTATAATTAAGCTTCAAGCTTAATTATATCCAAAAGTAGCTTACAGGGTCACCTGGGTTGCTCAATGGGTTGAGCCTCTGCCTTCGGCTCGGGTCATCATCCCAGGGTCCTGGAATCGAGGCCCTGTGACGGGCTCTCACTTGGCGGGGAGCCTGCTTCTCCTTCCGTCTCTCTGCCTGCCTCTCTGCCTACTTGTGATCTCTGTCAAACAAATAAATAAAATATTTTTTTTAAAAGTAGCTTACATTTTGTTGTTTACCAAGTGGGCTAAATGTTAGTCTACATGCAACTATGGAAACCACAGCAGGGATAAGCTGACCAGTAAGGAGAATCTCATTTTCATCTGTTTTATAAATATTTTTTTTTTATTTTTTTATTTTATTTTATTTTATTTTTTTTAATTTTTTATTTTTTATAAACATATATTTTTATCCCCAGGGGTACAGGTCTGTGAATCACCAGGTTTACACACTTCACAGCACTCACCAAATCACATACCCTCCCCAATGTCCATAACCCCACCCCCTTCTCCCAAACCCCCTCCCCATGGAATACTATGCAGCCATCAAAAGAAATGAAATCTTGCCATTTGCAACAACATGGATGGAACTAGAGCGTATCATGCTTAGCGAAATAAGTCAAGCAGAGAAAGACAACTATCATATGATCTCCCTGATATGAGGAAGTGGTGATGCAACATGGAGGATTAAGTGGGTAGGAGAAGAATAAATGAAACAAGATGGGATTGGGAGGGAGACAAACCATAACTGTTTTATAAATATTTTTGCAAAGCTTTTGAACCTAAGGTATTAAGAAAGAAATCATTGCTGTTAATCTAATTAAATAGCTCATATTTTTAAAAGTAATATCCTGATGCGTGTGTCAGGAGTTATAACAATAACTTCTTTAGAATTCAGTTAGTTTGGGGTTAAACTCTACCCTAGCAACAGAAACTTTACAGCTGCTATCAGAAAAACAGTAATTACTTTGGTCAACATTTTCCAAGAAACTCCAGCTGTCTTATCAAGCTTTCTTTGTCAAAAAGACTCCTTTCCTTTAGGGGGCATGAGTTGTAGAAGAACCACAATAGTGCTAGTGAAAGAGTTGGAAAAAAATATGTTTCGGAAGCCATATTGTAGGTTTTGTTTTTGTTTTTATTTTGTTTGTTTGTTATGCTAGAATTTGAGACTTTAATAATATCTACTGTGCTTTTAGACAAAGTTTCACTGGATTTTAGGGACTTCAGAAAATTAGAAGCTATAATTTTTTTCTCTGAAATTAAATTCACATGGAATCAATACTGACAGTGGCCATCGGTGCAAATCACCACCCACCTAACATCAAGTGAAGATAACATATATCACATAACGTATATCAGTAACGTATATCACATATGCTCTAAGATTTCATCACCTCCATGTGACTTCATCTGAATAGAAGCCTCACTCTAAATCTAGCTGAAGGTCACGAATGGTCCATTTTTTTCAGTGTAGGTATTCAAGGAGATTCTCATCATTCATGGAATTAGGGTCACTCAGAAATGACTTCTAGTTCATATGATTACTCATCATTTTTTTTCCCCTCATTTTCTCCTCTGACGGAGCTTTAATGAGAAGGAAATTATAGTCAGGTGATGAGGAAGGGATAGGTGAGGAGAGAAGAGTGAAGGATTGGTGTAAATGGAACTGATTAAAGCACATTTAAAGGTCCAAATCCTGTATTATTAACACTTAGTTGTGGAATGTTAACAGTAGAAGACTGGCACTGATTATCATTATCCCCATTTTCCTATGCTGACTTTCCTTCTGACTTTCCCTGTCATCAATGCCTGACAACTTTTCTTATTTCATCTCATACCATTCCCTACTTTCCATACCATGCTTGAGACATTTTTGATTCCCAGACTTATCAAGCTTATTCCTAATTAGAAATTTTGCACTGGCTGTTCCTTCTGCCTGTGTCACCACCCCTTGATCTTCGTATGACTGTCTTCTGCTTATCATTACAATTTCAGCTTAAATGCCCTGTCGTCCCAGAGATCTCCTTTGATCATCATGCATAAGGTAGTTACTCACTAGCTTTTTATTTTAACTATCTGAGTGACACTTCACATTACCTTCCTCAATTTCTTAAGCATTTTATTATCATTTTCCTCCACTTGAAGATAAATTCCACAGAAGCAAGTTTCTGACTGGTTTGTCCACTCCAATATTCTTGGGAATTATAACAATGACAGGTATAAGTAAACACTCAATAAACCTTTTTGAGGGAGTGAATGAATTTGAGAAGACATTACCTTAGAGATTTTTACTCAAGTGATTCTTAAATTGAAATTCATAGATCATATAAATACCTTTGTGTAGATAGTGTGTGTTTGTGTGTGTGTGTGTGTGTGTGTGTGTGTTTTCCTGAGGTAAGTCATGGTTTTCAGCAGACTATCAAAAAGGTCTCTGAACCACTGTCTCATATATCAAGTTGGATACCCCCAGAAACAGCTCTAAGATGAGGGTTCATGTGAAAGTGATATATTAGGAAGTGTTTCCATAAAAGGCACATTGCCAAGTGAGGAAGTGAGACTAGGAATGGAAACAAGCCAAGCAAGGGTGAGATAGCAAACTAAATTCTGCTGAGGGTACCATTGAGTTTGTTTTGCCAAGAGGGGCTCTGGAAACTGAGTATGCCTCACTCAGAGTAATGGATATCAAGGGCTAAGAAGTTGGGATATTTATAACCTACATGTTTAGTCACTGGTTCATGGTTTCCCAGGGGTAAGGATGGGGACAGGGGTTGTAATTCTGACTCTCAGTTTTCAGATAAAGCTTTCTCAGGAAGCTTGAAGGTGGTCTTCCAATAAAGGGAGACAGGTTCTAGCTATTGAAAATAAAAGCATACGGGAATCTAATGTTCATGAAAATGTTAAGAGATCCCAGAGGATAAGCATAGAGCACTGACAGGGTCTACTATACCTTCCTGAAAAGAAACAAAAAGTATAAGAATTACCAATTTAGTTTAATTTTCTTATTTTAAAATAAGACCTACTAAGATGAGGTGATTCTCAAATAGTTATACAGTCAACTGGTGAAATGTGTTTGGATCAGATCTAAGGTCTTCTCATAACTAGTTCATTTGCTATCTATTCATTTTTAAAAATTCAAATGAAAGATACTCTCTTTGAAGTTATGGAGAATACAAAGATGAATAAATTACTGTCCCTATTCATAGTGATTATAGGAGACAAAAGATGCATTTGAACAAGGAGGACCATAAATAATTGCTTTAAAAAAAGAATACATTTTAAGAGAGAATCAGCAGAGAATAATCACCTCCAGTTTAGGGACTGAAGGAAGATTTTGTTGAAGTTGAGATATTTGACCTTGGTGTATTAAAAGAACATACATTCATTCATTCAAAGATATTTAAATGAGAATCTATTATGTTTTAGACATGGTGATATGCACTGGGAATAGGTAGTGAATGAAAAAGGCCAAGTCCCTACTCTTGCTTACTTTATATTCTATTTGGGTAAAGACCAATATTAATAAAGAAGAATAACAAACAAACAATATAATGCCAAATAATGCTAAGTATTATTCAGGCTATAAGGTTAAATGAAAAGAAGTGAAGGAAGAAAAGTTGGTTACTTTAGATGTAGTGATTAGAGAGGATCGCTTTCACATTTGATTGAGACCCAAAGGATGAAAAGTGTTAGAAGCAAGGAGGGAAACACTTAGGAGAAGAGAAATAGAGGCAAAATAAAGGGTGAGTGCAAGAGCCCTGGGATATGAAGAAACCTTGGAATAAGTCAAGAAATTAAAAAGAGAGTGAGTTTGAAACTTTAGGAATTAAAGCTTATCCTGGCTTAGAAAGATCTGCAGGGTGTTGTAGGCCAGAATGAAGGAATTTGCACTATTTTTTAAAGGTTTTTTTAAAATTTAATTTTATTTTTTCAGTCTTCAAAGATTCATTGTTTATACACCACAAGTGCAATGATTAAACATGACATTGCTTATGTTTCAAAATTTACTATGTGTACTAGCTGTAAACGTTAGAATGTGAGATTTAAAAATAAAATACTATTCATATATCAGCCACCCTCCAAAGAGTAAATAGTTAGGTATAAATCTAAGATAATATGCACAAGATCAGCAGGAGAAAATCTAAAAGAACACTGTTGAAAGAAGATCTAAATAAGTGCATAGACATTATGTGTTTATAGAATGAAAAATTCAGTGTCAGTAAGAAGTCAGTTCCTTCCAACTTGATCTAGAGATTCAACTCTATCCCAATCAAAATTTCAGCAAGCTGTTTTATAGATATCAATACAATGGTTTTAACATTTATATGCAGATGGAAGGACATAGAATATCCAACCCAGTCCTAAAGAAGCAAAATAAAATTCGTCGAATCTACTTCAAGATTTACTCTAAAGTTCTAGAGATCACAGCACTTGCTTTTGGTAATAGAATAGACACATAGATGAATATAACAATATAGATAACAGAAATAGACCCACACACATTTAGTTAACTTATTTTTAACAAAGGCACAAGGCAATGTTATATAGAAAGGATAGTCTTTTAAATCAATGATGCTATAAAGGATAGTCTTTTTATATACTGGTGTTAAAAAAGTAATCGTAAATCTATATAAAAATATGAACTTAATCAGATATTATACCTCACACAAAAATTATTTTAAAATTTATTATGTACCTAAATATAAAATGAAAAACTATAAACATTCTAGAAGAAAGTGCAGGAGAAAATCTATGTGACCCTGGGTTTGTTGTTAATATTTTGTATACAACACCAAAAACAAAATTCATGAAATTAAAAAAAAGATGATAAATTTGACTTTATTAAAATTAAAATCTTTCATGCTGTGAAAGATACAAACAGGCTTATAGAAGCTCTTGGTTTCTAATATTGTTCTCCAAATGAAAGGGGCCAAGTGTCTTTGAAGAAAAGCCTTATTCTGGGACTGGGGCAAGTATATGCATGATGAACCTGGAGCATATTTTAATGCTAGGAAGAAAGGAAGAACAGAAAACAAAACAAAATGCCACACACAACTGTGGGAGTATGGCAAAAGGCACAGAAACTGCAAAATGCCCAATGGCCAAAGACAGAATTACTTGAGAGGCAAAATAAGTAACATAGCATTAGATTATAATATAAAGTATAAAATAAATATCCATGACTTCCTACTTATACAAATAAGTAACTTAGTAAATAAATATGGGAAGAAGAATAGAGTTTCCTCTGAAGAATTTTGAATAATTTATGTAAATACTCCTCCAGCAAGATGTGTGGAGTGGACATAATTCCTTAAGTGTGTGCACAGTAACTTCCATCCCAAGAGTACTCTGTGGAAACGAGAATAAAAGGAAGCTCATAGTGGAGAAACCTGACAAACATTATCTCAGCCAGGTGATCATGGTTTCTTTCACAGCAATGTCATGTTGACAACATGATCTCTTGCTATGATATGACAAAAATGACACCTTACCTTTGTGGCCTTTTCCCCCCAAACCCATAACTCCAGTCTAATCATAAGAAAAAAAAGAAACCCTAATTCAGGGATACAAAATGCCTCTACAGAACACCTCTTTAGTACCTCCAAAATTCTCAAAGTCATCAGAAATAGGGAAAGTTTACGAACTGCCACAGTCTGGAGAAGCCAGCTAAATGTAATGTGGTATCCTGGATGGAATTCTGGAACAGAGAAATAA
The DNA here is from genome assembly GCF_022355385.1 of Mustela nigripes. NCBI lineage: Eukaryota > Metazoa > Chordata > Mammalia > Carnivora > Mustelidae > Mustela > Mustela nigripes. The sequence goes on from NC_081568.1 coordinate 51,319,201, forward strand.
CATTAGGTAAAATCCCAAGGAAATTTGAGAGAGTGATGTCACCAAGTTGGTAACATAGTTTGTTCCTGACTTCACTCCCCCTCACAAAAACAACTAACAACTATTTAAGTACACCACAAACACTGAAAGAATACTAAAACCTAACAGTGAGGCTGAAGCCTCCAGTACCACAGAGACCAAGACAGACTGTATTATAAGGGTGAGAGAAATGGCTGTGTGTTGACTGTATTGCCCCAGCATAGCACCATGCAGAGAGGTCTCCCTTGAGCCTCTGGTTCCTCTAATGGAGAAAGAGAAACTTTGGGTACAACCAATCCCCAGCATTGTAGGTTACTTTGCAGGAGCCCTTACTCTGATCTTGAAACCATGAGTTTGTAGGGGAATCTACAGGGCCCAAGCACTGGGAATCTGACTCTGGCAGAGAAGGGAGGATGGGCTTCTAACAACCAACATACATCTCTTGGGAGACTGATTTCATAACTTTAGTATCTAGGTAGTAATCCCAACCAGCAGGTTTGCTCATCAGCAGAATAATCCCAACCAGCAGGTTTGCTCATCAGCAGAATCATGTTTGGGGCACACTCTGACCAGGGAACTTGGTATTTTACACATCTGTCTAGTTTGCATCCTCAAATGAGGAATTTGGGGCCATAAAGCCTAATTTGCCAATGCACAAGCAAGGAGTTGAATTGTAGGCCCACCCACCAGTACCATCTGACCAGACCGGCTGGTGAGAACTCCTAGAAGTTCAGTGTTGCTTGAGCTGAGAGGCAGCCAGGCAGAGCTGATCATCCCCAGAGCAAAGCCACTGTTCTGGTGCTATGCATAGGCAGGGTTATCAATTCATAGCTAAGGCTGTGGGTAGTTCCTGGCTCCATTCAACTGGAGATCCTGTTTGGAATTTGAAAGTAGTCTGGACAGGCCCCTCCTCCTGCTCAGGCAAGGAAACTGAGATGTAGCCCCATCAACTGTGGAGAATGTTTTTCCAACCCCATATGACCAGAAGTGTTGGCAACAATTCCTGGAAGGAGTGTAGCCCAGCAGCCCTGAAGCTGAAAGGGGAACAGGCAGAAGCAACCATTTGAAGAACAAAGCCAGTGGCCCTGTTTGATCAGGAAAGTTAGGGTGTGGGTCCTCTTAAGTTAAGACATCTTTACCAGACTTAGAGCTGTTTCTCCCAGTGTGACAGGGTGGAAACCTAATTTGTAACCCTGCTCACTGCTGAATAATCTTGTCCAAGTATGAAACATTCTAGATCACAGGAAGCTGCATAGCCCACTCAAAGTCCTATGTACAGTAGTACTTGAACAGAGAGCACAACCCATGGCTTCTCCCACCTGCATTGCATAACTGGTGGCCTCAGCTGATCAGGGAATTCATTGTACACTCTGGTCTGATTTGGGTCCCAACCAATGATCTATACAGGCCCTGGATCCCATCCTTCTCCCTTGCCAAAGAATGGAAACTAATTCATCTTCGATCTACTGTAGAATAGAGTGCCTATCCTGACCACTTAGTAAACCTGACCAGAGAATCCAGGAAAATACAGAACCTATCCTATAGCCTTATTTGTGTAGGAAACCAAGCCAGCAGTCTTATCCAACTGTTCACAGCCAATGTCACACTTCGCATCCCTGTCTTCAGAGCTTGAACAGTTGCCTCACCCCAAAATAGACCATAATAGCAGGCTCCACCTGCCCAAGAATATTACCAGCAGAAGAACCCAGAAACCTAAACTAAGCTGACTGATGAAAAACTGTTTCTGCCAAAGAAAACATGTTAAGTCTGGAAGAGGAGCCCAATTAATCAAATACACAGATGTTAATGTAAGTAGTCAAGAATTGCAAAAAGGTGTTAGGTAAATATGACACTACCAGAGGAAACGAATAAATCTCCAATATATACTGGCCCTAAAGAAATAGAGATCTATGAATTGTCAGATAAAAAATTCAGAATAATCTTTTTAACAAAATTTAGTGAAATATAAGAAAACACAGATGACTAAACAAAATTAAGAAAGAAATGCATGAACAAAACAAGAAGTTTGACAGAGAAATAACAATCATCAAAACACACACAGACACAGAGAGAAATCTTAGAGTTGGAAAATGCAAGAACTAAATTGAAGAATTCAATAGAAAGTTTCAAAAATAGACTCAACCATACAGAAGAAAGAATCAACTATCTGGAGGATAGGACATTGGAAATTACTCTGACAGAGGAGATAAAAGAAAAGTAATGAAAGAGAGTAAAGAAATTCCCTTTAGGAATTATAAGACACAAAGAAAAAAAAATTTGCTTTATGGAATTCCAGAAAAAGAGAGAAAGGGAGAATAAGTACATGTAAAACAATAATGACTGAAAAATTCTCAAACCTAGGAAGACACATGGACATCCAGATTCATGAGTCCCAAGGGACTCAAATAATTGAATTCTACTAAGACTACACCAAAATACATTAAACTGACAAAAGTCAACGATGAAGAGACAAATTTGAGTGACAAAAGAAAAGCAAGAAGTTATGTATAAGGGAACAAACTCCCATAAGATTATTGGCAGATTTCTCAACAGAAACAAGGAGACAATAAGAAGATATATTCAAAATATGGAAGAAAGTAGCAGTCAGTCAAGAATTCTATACCTGGCCAACCTGTTCTTCAGAAACAATTGAAGAATAACGACTTTTCTGAATAGACAAAAGCTGAGGGACACCATTATCACCATACTTGCTCTATAAGAAATGTTGAAGGGAGTTCTTTGAGTGAAAATAAAAGAATGTGAATTAACATCACAAAAACATAAAAAAGTAGTATAAGTCACACTGGTAATAGCTGGTAATTGTAAACATATAGTCAAAAGTGGATTCCACAATATGGTAATAGCAATAAGACTAGCGATATAGTGATGCATAATTCACTTAAAATGGGGAGCCTCCTTCTCCCTCTCCTCCCCACTCATGTTCTCTCCCTCAGTATCTCTGTCTCTCTCTCTCTCAAATAAATAAATAAATAAAATCTTTTTAAAAATAATAAAACTGTGGATTTCAACAACACTATAAACCAAATGGACCTATGAGACATACACAGAACATTCTATCAAACAGCAGAATACACATTCTTCTCAAGTATACATGGAACACGTTTTTAGGACAGACCACATGTAAGCCATTGAACAAGTCTTAGCAAATTCAATATTAAAATTATACCAAGTATCTTCTCTGACCATAATGGCATGAAACTAGAAATGAATAGCAAGAGGAAAGCTGGAAAATTCATGAACACATGGAAATTAAGCAACATTCTCCTGAATGACCAATGAACCAAATCTAAATTAAAGGATAAATAAAGTTTCTTGAGACAAATTAAAATGGAAATACAGCATATCAGGACATATGAGATGTAGCAAAAGCAGTCCTAAGGGGGAAGTTCTTAACAATAAACACCTACATTAGGAAAAAAGAAGATCCCAAATAAACACCTAACTCTACACTTTAAGAAACTAATAAAAGAAGGACAAACTGAGCCCAAATTTCACATGAAAAAGGAAATCATACAAGTTAGAGTTGAAATAAATGAAATAACAGAAAACAGTAGAAAATATTAAACAACAATATTTCTTTGAAAAGATAAGTGACAGACTCTTATCTAAACTAACCAAGGACAAAAGAGAAAGGACTCAAATCAAAATTATAAATGAAAAACGAGATGCCAAAACAGATATCACAGAATTCAAAAAATCCATAAGAGGCTAGTAAAAAGAACTATATGCCAACAGACTAAACAACCGAGAAGAAAAGGAAAAAATTCTTAGAAAAATACAACTTACCAGGATTAAATTAGAAGAAAAAAAAAAAAAGAAAAATCTGAATAAACCAATTATTACTAAAGAGACTGAATCAGTAATCAAAAACTCCCTATGAAGAAAAGTTAAGAATTAGATGGCTTCACAAATCAATAAGAGAAGAGAGAAGAACCACATGGTCCTCTCAATTGATGCAGAAAAAGCATTTGACAAAATCCAGCATCCGTTCCTGATTAAAACACTTCAAAGAATAGGGATAGAGGGAACATTTCTGAACTTCATCAAATCTATCTATGAAAGACCCACAGCAAATATCATCCTCAATGGGAAAAAGCTTGCAGCACTCCCGCTGAGATCAGGAACACAACAAGGATGCCCACTCTCACCACTCTTGTTCAACATAATATTAGAAGTCCTAGCAACAGCAATCAGACAACAAAGAGAAATAAAAGGTATCCAAATTGACAATGAAGAAGTCAAACTCTCTCTCTCTTCACAGAAGACATGATTTTTTATATGGAAAACCCAAAAGACTCCACCCCCAAACTACTAGAACTCATACAGCAACTCAGTAACGTGACAGGATACAAAGTCAATATACAGAAACCAGTGGTTCTCTTATACACTAACAATGAAAATACAGAAAGGGAAATTAGAGAATCGATTCCATTTACTATAGCACCAAGAATGGTAAGATACCGGGGAATAAAACTAACCAAAGAGGTAAAGGATCTGTACTCGAGGAACTACAGAACACTCACAAAAGAAATTGAAGAAGACAAAAAAGATGGAAGACCATTCCATGCTCTTGGATCGGAAGAATAAACATTGTTAAAATGTTTATACTACCTAGAGTAATCTATACTTTTAATGCCATTCTGATCAAAATTCCACCGGTATTTTTCAAAGAGCTAGAGCAAATAATCCTAAAATTTGTATGGAATCAGAAGAGACCCTGAATCACTAAAGAAATGTTGAAAAACAAAAATAAAACTGGCGGCATCATGTTACCTGATTTCAAGTTTTACTACAAAGCTGTGATCACCAAGACAGCATGGTACTGGCATAAAAACAGACACATAGACCAGTGGAGCAGATTAGAGAGTCCATACATGGACCCTCAACTCTATGGTCAAATAATCTTTGACAAAGCAGGAAAAAATATACAGTGGAAAAAAGACAGTCTCTTCAATAAATGGTGCTGGGAAAATTGGACAGCTATATGTAGAAGAATGAAACTCGACCATTCTCTTACACCGCACACAAAGATAAACTCAAAATTGATAAAAGACCTCAACGTGAGACAGGAATCCATTAGAATCCTAGAGGAGAACATAAGCAGTAACCTCTTCAATATCAGCCACAGCAACTTCTTTCAGGATATGTCTCCAAAGGCAAAGGAAACAGAAGCGAAAATGAACTTTTGGGACTTCCTCAATATCAAAAGCTTCTGCACAGCAAAGGAAACAGTCAACAAAACAGAGGCAACCCACGGAATGGGAGAAGATATTTGCAAATGACAGTACAGACAAAAGGTTGATATCCAGGATCTATAAAGAACTTCTCAAACTCAACACACACAAAACTGATAATCATATCAAAAAATGGGCAGACACTTCTCCAATGAAGACATACAAATGTCTATCAGACACATGAAAAAATGTTCATCAACAGTAGCCATTAGGAAGATTCAAATTAAAACCGCATTGAGATACCACCTTACACCGGTTAGAATGGCCAAAATTAGCAAGACAGGAAACACTGTGTGTTGGAGAGCATGTGGAGAAAGGGGAACCCTCTTACACTGTTGGTGAGAATGCAAGTTGGTGCAGCCACTTTGGAAAACAGTGTGGAGATTCCTCAAGAAATTAAAAATAGAGCTTCCCTATGACCCTGCAATTGCACTACTGGGTATTTACCTCAAAGATACAGATGTAGTGAAAAGAAGGGCCATTTGTATCCCAATGTTTATAGCAGCAATGGCCACGGTCACCGAACTGTGGCAAGAACCAAGATGCCCTTCAATGGACGAATGGATAAGGAAGATGTGGTTCATATACACTATAGAGTATTATGCCTCCATCAGAAAGGATGAATACCCAACTTTTGTATCAACATGGACAGGACTGGAAGAGATTATGCTGAGTGAAATAAGTCAATCAGAAAAAGTCAATTGTCATATGGTTTCATTTATTTGTGGAGCATAACAAATAACATGGAGGACATGGGGAGATGGAGAGGAGAAGGGAGTTGAGGGAAATTGGAAGGGGAGGTGAACCATGAGAGACTATGGACACTGAAAAACAACCTGAGGCTTTTGAAGGGGTGGGGGGTGGGACGTTGGGGCCACCAGATGGTGAGTATTGAGGAGGACACGTATTGCATGGGGCACTGGGTGTGGTGCAAAAACAATGAATACTGTTATGCTGAAAAGAAATTAAAAAAAAAAAGAATTAGATGGTTTCACTGATGAATTTTACCAAACTTTTAAAGAAAAATTAACAACAGTGATTCTTAATCTCTTTCAAAAATTGGAGAGGAGGGAAGACTCCCAAATTCTTTGTATGAAGCCAGCATTATCCTGATATCAAAGCAAAAAAAAAAAAAAAAAAAAGGGATGCTACTAGAAAACAAATCTTCACACCAATATGTTCAATTATAAATGCAAAAATTCTCAATAAAATGTTAGAAAACCCAATTTCAGCAGTACATTAAAAGGATCATTCACCATAATCAAGTGAGATTTCTCTGGGTTGCAAGGATGATTTAATATAAGCAAATCAATTGATGTGATAAATCACATTAATAGAACGAAAGAAAAGGGTCACATGACCATCTCAATAGGTGCAGAAAAGGCATTTGACAAAATTCAACATTCAATTATGATATAAACTCAACAAATGAGGCATAAAAGAAATATATCTCAATACATTAATGGCCATATATAACAAGCCCACAATTAACATCATACTTAATGCTAAAAGGTTGAAAGATGCTCATCTAAAATCAGAAACAAGACAGGGGTGCCTACTTTCACCACTTTTACTCAACTTAATACTAGAAGTCCTAGCTAGAACAACCAGGCAGGAAAAATATAAATAAAAAGTATTAGAATTGGAAAAGAAATAAAATTTTCTCTATATGGAAATGACATAATTTTATATATAGAAAATCCTAAATCCACAATCAAAAAATTTAACTCTAATCAATGAATTCAGTAAAATTGCAGGATACAAAATTATGTAACATACAAAAATCAACAATGTTTCTACACATGAACAATTTTCTGAAAAATAAATTGATTTTATTTACAATATCATCGAAACCAATAAAAAACACAGGAATAAATTTAAGGTGAAAGATATCTACTCTGAAAACTACAAGATGGTCAAAAAAATGGAAGAAAATACAAAGAAATATAAATGTACCCTGTGTTCATGGATTAGAAGAATTAACATTGTTTAAATATTAATACTACTAAGCCATTTATTGATACAATATAATCCCTATCAAGATTCCAATGCCATTCTTTACAGAAGCAGAAAAAACACTCATAAAATTTATGTAGTACCAGAAAAGACCTCAAAGAGCCAAACAAATCTTGAAAAAGAAGATGACAAGCATCATCACCTCTTTTGATTTCAAGCTAAACTATAAAGATATAGTCATCAAAAAAGTATAGTCTTGGCATAAAAACAAACACATAGACCAATGGAAAGAATTGAGACCCTATAAATAAACCCAACCATATATGGTCAACAAATATTTGACCGGGGATCTAAGAATATTCAATGGAGAAAAAAGTCTTTTCAGTAAATCATATTAGAGTAATTGTTTATTCATATGTAAATAAATGAAACTGGGCATATATCTTATACCACCCACAAAAACTAATTAAAATGAATTAAAAACTTTAATGTAAGATGTGGAAACATTAAAATCTTAGAGGAAAACATAAGAATAAAGCTCCTTGACACGGGTCTTCATAATGATATTTTGGATATGACATCTAAAGTACAGCCACAAAATAAAAAAATTAACAAGGAGGACATAGCAACTAAAAGCTTTTGCTCAGCAAAAGAAGCCATCAACAAAGTGCAAAGAAAATCTAAGGAATGGAAAAAAAATATTTCCAAATCATATATCTGATAAAGAGTTAATATCAAAAATATATAAAGAACTCAAAGAACCCACTAGTAACAAACAAACAAAAACAAATAGAAAAGAAAAACAAAACAAAACAAAATTTAAAAATGGGCAAAGGGCCTAAATACATATTTCTTTAAAAAAGATATATGAAAGGCCAACAGGTACTTAAAAGATGATTAAGGAAATACAAATTAAAACCACAAAGTGATGTCACCTCACAAATGTTAGAATGGTCATTGTCAAAAAAAACAAGACATGACAAATGTTGGTGTGGATGTGGAGAAAAGGGAACACTTACACCTTGTCAAGAGGATTGTAAATTTGTATAGACACTATGGAAAACAGTATGGATGACTGAACTACTATTTGACCTAGCAGTTCTATTTCTGGGAATATATCCAAAGGAAATAAAAACACTAATTCAAAAAAATATCTGCATCCCCATGTTCACAGCAGTAGTATTTACAGTAGTCTAGACATGGAAATAATTAAGTATCCATCAATGGTTGAATGGATAAAGAAGTTATTTTATACACACACACACACACACACACACACATCATTCAACCATTAAAACAAACAAACAAACAAGCAAACAAGGAAATCTTGCCATTTATAAGAATATAAAGGGACCTTGAAGCCACTATGCTAAGTGAAATAAGTTAGAGAAAGGCAAATACTGCATGTTCTCACTTATATCTGGACTCTAAAAACAAAACACAAAAACAAAAAATGCAAAGAAAAAGAGAGTTATTGTCATTGGAGGTGGGGGTGAGACAGGGGGATTTTGAGAAAGGTGGACAAAAGGTTTAAATTTCCAGTTATAAGATAAATAATTACTAGGGACATAATGTACAACATGATGACCAAAGCCAACACTGCTTGATATACAGGAAAGTTATTAAGAGAGTAAATTCTAAGAGTTCTCATCACGGGGAATTTTTTCCCTTTTTTTCTTTCTTTTTTAAAAAAATTTATTTAAATGAGAAGATGGATGTTCATTGAACCTGTTATATAATCATTTCAGAGTTTATATAAATGAAATAACCATGCTCTAAGCCTTTGACTTATTCATGAGGTACATCAATTGTTTCTCAATAAAAATAGAAAAAATAAAGTGCCCAAGTTTAAAACAAAAATCTAAGAAAATCAGAATGAATTACAAACTTTAGGTAATAATAATGCTTCAACATTGGTTTTATTAGTTGCAACAAATATACGAGACTAATATAAAATGTTAACAATAGGTTGAACTGGAAGTGAGCAACATTGAAACTATTTTTACTATCTTATAACTTTTCTGTAAATCTGAAACTATTCTAAATGAAGACTTTAAAAAAAAAAAAGAGTTTATTTGTCAGAGAGAGAGAGAGGAAGAGACAGAGTGCACAAGTAAGGGGAGCAGCAGGCAGAGCAAAGCAGAGCAGGCAGAAGGAGAAGCAGTCTCCCTGCTGAGCAAGAAGCCCCAGGCAGAACTCAATCCCAGGACCCTGGGATTATGACCTGAGCTGAGGCAGACGCCCAATTGACTGAGCCACCTAGGCATCCCTAAAATAAGAATTCTATTTAAAAAATCACTGTGATGGGTGCCTGGGTGGCTCAGTGGGTTAGGCCTCTGCTTTTGACTCAGGTCATGTCAGGATCCTGAGATTGAGCCCCGCATCGGGCTCTCTGCTCGGCAGGAAGCCTGCCTCCCCTCCGCCTCTCTGCCTGCTTCTCTGCCTACTTGTGATTTCTGTCTGTCAAATAAATAAATAAAATCTTTAAAAAATTACTGTGACATGATAGCAAAAAATAGGAAATGACTCAAAAAACCATCAGTAGTAAAATAAGTAAACAAATTTAGGTCCAAGCTTTTGGTGGAATACTACACTGTGCTAAAAATAATAAACTTATTCATAAAACAATCTGGAAGCATTTCAAAAATATTTTGTTGAGGAAAGAAGCCAGAATAAAGAGATAAAGAGTACATACTACATGATTTCATATCTATCTATCTATCTATCTATCTATATATTTCCATGTGAAAAAAAATCAAAATAGTGGTTGCTGCTGAGGGATGGGCATTGGAAGATGGCATGAGAGAAATTTCTGGAGTTTTGAAAATGTCCTATACTTCAATTTTGGTATGGTTTCATGAAATATATATGTACTAAAACTCACTAAATTGTATTTTTACAATCTGTGCCTTTCATGGGCATATAAATTTTACTTCAGAAACACTCACCTTACAAGTTTTAAAGTACTTGGCTACTGAGGAGAGAATGAATTTTAGGAGAATTAGTATCAAGGAGACTATTGAGGAGGTTATTGTGAAACTCAGGAAAAATAAGTGATAAAACAGAAAATGAGAGAATAGATAGATTGAGGATATATATTGAAGCTGGAGACAACTAGCACATGTTGTTTTATTAGACATAGATAATTAAAAATCTTTAAGAAGAGAACTCTGAGGTTTGCCAACAGACCCAGATACCAGTTTCAGGTCTGCTACTTTTCCAAAGTGTGATCACACACGAATAGCTTCATCTGTTTGAGGGTTCATCTCATCTTTTAAAGTGAGGTAACTAGACTTTTTGTGTACTTAACTCAGAAATTCCAGAAAGAATTGAATGAGGTAATATATGTAGAAAGTTAATAAGTTGTAATGTATTATGGATTTAAAAATTATTATTAAATAATAATACATCATGTAAGTAGCATGACAGCACTGGAAAATATATCATGGATATTTTAATCATCAGCTATGAACAGGTAAAATGCCCTAGGATAATAAATAGCTCTATTTCTCTTGAGGAATATTATAACTAAGAATCTCAATTTTGAATCTGGGTTGGAAAACAAATTTTGAATACCTGGTGAGAAATCAAGGTTGCAGTACTGAGAAATTGTGCTATATCATGTCTATTAGGAGAGTCTTCAGAATTCCATGCACAGATCTTCCTGCAACATGATTACACCTCGGACTCAGCATAGTATGCATCTGCTTGCAAATAAGCACAGAGAAGCATTGTTACATCCTTAGAACAACTTATCTGGAGCTATGCCATTCTAACTCTGTGCTCAGAACTCTCACGATAAGTCCAGCATGACAGCCAATCAAACATTACTCCACTAAGGTTTCCTAGGAAACAGACACACAGCTAAAGAAACGAATTACACACAGTTGAGAAGAAAAATACTGCAGCAATTTCACCTTACTAATATTTTTTCTTCCTAAAAAGAATATATGTATATACATAACAAGGATAAGTTTTGGATAAACAGAGCACTAAAAACCAACATAGCAATGAAACAAAGGGCCAGAACACCCCTGTTGTCTAAATATAGGAATACAATTGTCTTTTGGAATATAGTTGCAGATAATAAAAATAGAAAATAGTGATGTGATTTGAGAAATGTTTTAACTTCCTAGAGAAGATAATTTAGGATAGCATTTTTTTTAAGATTTTATTTATTTATTTATTTGACAGAGATCACAAGTAGGCAGAGATAGGCGGAGAGGGAGAGGGAAAAGCAGGCTCCCTGCGAGCACAGAGCCTGATGGAGGACTCGATCCCAAGACCCTGAGATCATGACCTGAGCCTAAGGCAGAGGCTTAACCCACTGAGCCACCCAGGCGTCCTAGGATAGCATTCTTGTTCTATCCTCATTTTAAACTAATATTTGGTTGCTTGGATTATTTTTTGTAAAAATCTAATTGTGTGGGTATTGGAAGACATATATTTGCTTCTTAAAGAATGTAGAACATACCCAAGACATATAAAGACATAGTAGACTCTCAAAAAAAATTATTACATCAATAAAGAAATAGCACTAAATTTTATGAATTCATTAATATCCCTGTTCTATTCTCAACTCAAGGAACAAGCATGATTAGTTCAATGAATGATGAACAAGCACCAGATTAAGGCGGCAAAAGAACAGTAGTCTTTGGCCATTTTTCCTTTTTAAAATTTCCCTTCACTTTCTGCTGATCTAGAATGCAGTCAGCATGTTCTAGCTAAGGTCTAAGTAGATGGAGTGAATTCCTGACTCACCTTTCTAGCCCTTTTTAGAAGAGATGAACTTGAGTAATTAATTAATCTAACAAAATGTACTTAATTAATTCCTCATGGTCTTCAAATGCTGATTGGCATCATAACTGATTTTGAACAAATACTTAACATCCAAAAACTACTGAATTTTTGTATATCAGGCCCAGTCAAATATTACAGACTTTTAGAGCTGCAAAGGGCTATGTTTGTATGTGGCTAGACTTAGGATCTCTAAATCTTCGAATGCCATTCATCAGCAGCCACCGCAATAGATTAGAAACTAAATGACACATAGAAAACAAGCCAGACAAATGCATTTTCTTTATTACTAGCTAAGCTATAACTCCAAATCCTACTCATTCGATCTCTTCCCCTGGTAGTCCTCAAATGAGTATCCAGAATTTCTAAAATCTGGCTGGATTATTTTAAAATCTAGACTAGAGGAAATTTAAGTATCCAGAATATAAAATTTGTTATATGGAGAATCATATCTTATTATTTACCCCTACATCTTCAGTGTTTAGAATAGAAGTTAAGCTTAGTCCAGTTTTGCTGAATGAACGTGGGCTCTTTTGTACCTCTTTCCCCTGGGACACATCTCAGTAGACCAGGATTGATGAGTAAGGGTCTGAGAGAAAGCCTTCCCCTCCCTGGAGAGTATAGATGAAGTCACTGAGATTGAGGCGTCATTTATTCTATTTCCCTCACGAATGGATAGAAATAATGAATTCCAGGGAAGGTGATGTTTGCTGAAAGTCAGATGTCCAGTTCGAGAATTTCTGAGCTTGTTCCACCTTCCTACTCTACCACGGTGTGATAGGAAGGAATTAATGGACTGAAAATTGGATGATGAAATTCAGTGTGATTCCTTTTCAAGGAAATATGCATGATCTCTTAGAGGGCAGAATTGGACCCTAAGAGTAAACTTCTGCATAATAAAGATAACTTTAAGGGGCACCTGGGTGGCTCAGTGGGTTAGGCCGCTGCCTTCAGCTCAGGTCATGATCTCAGGGTTCTGGGATCGAGTCCCACATCGGGCTCTCTGCTCAGCGGGGAGCCTGCTTCCTCCTCTCTGCCTACTTGTGATCTCTATCTGTCAAATGAATAAATAAAATAAAGATAAAAAAAAATAAAGATAACTTTAAAAAGTAATATAATTTAAATATTTTCATTTTTATGATTTTTAGGTCATACTATGTTTCCAAATGTTCTATGGATCCAAATTTTTAAAAACTTTCTATATATGTATCTGTAGAGAGAACCTTTTAGAAAGATCTACAATGAAATGCCATCAGAGATGTCTGAGTGGTAGAATTTTATGTCTTCTCATAGTTATTGAACATTAAAGTTGATTCTAAGACCATTTTAACCAACACTTTTATTATTTATGGTTTAAGATAAATATATGAGTATGCAACATTATACATCTAATTTTGTACAACATTATACATCTAATTTTGTGTGTAAATATAAAATAGTACTTGGCATCTGGGAGGTGTTCAATAAATTTCTGAACAGTTTATATGTAATTTATGCATATGTAGAAACATAATGCAGTAGAACCCTTTTGACTATTTAATACATTATTACATACTTTAGATAATCTAATATTAATTAATTAAGACTTTGTCTATTTAATTGTAAAATTTTCAGTCCTGATAGGGCAACATACCTTATAGTGAAATGGATTATGCTATCTAGAATTGATCATGCTGCCTCGAATTTGGGTTTTATGAAAATCCTAAATCTATCAAACAGTTTTGTGCATACATCTGAAGATATCCCAAACTGAATTATTTGACAAGGAAAACAAGGCTGCAAATGAAACAAAAACAGACCTGCTTGTCTTCAAGAGACCTTACTGAAGCAAAAATGACTAATATAATTACAGCCTTGATTATTGATTTAAAACTGTCAAAATATTCACTTCCAAATACCCTCTATTTTATCCTGTTTGTGGACAGCCAAAGATAGAGGGGAAAAAATAGAAATACTGCCCAATATAGCTATTCTTAGATGATTCTCTCAGGTGGTTAATCACCAGGATTAATTAGCAAGCAGCAACTGTGAGAACTTGATCTTTTTTCTTAATTCTTAGTCTTACATCATCAGGTATTTTCTAAAATCAGGCTGAGCACATCCATAAATTAAGTCTTGAAGCTTGCCCCTGAGGGAAGAACAGCCATAGGTGTCCACCCAGCAGAAAGAGCAGTGCTCTGAGTGCAGAATGAGACAGGGATTTGAAAAATACATTTATCTCCACCCACATTTTCTTCCACTGACAAATGTTATGGATCTCCAGGCCAGAATTCTACTTTAACAAATGGATTTACAAAAATAAAAAGAAAAGAAAAGAAAGAGAGGGGGTAGAAAATAAAAGCCTGTCAGAGATACAATACCTGCATGAAATTGAATATCTAATTGTGCCCATAATCCTAAAATAGTACTTTTCAAAACAACTGAGTGTTGCTGTCTCAAACCTGTGTATGTGTCTAAATGGTCCCATAGTTAAACACTTCTGGTCATGGAACTGATAGGCTAGAAAATATGAAAATGCTTGCTGAAACTGAATAAAAACCATTTTTTAAAGTTTTTATTCAAACTCCAGTTAGTTAACATACAGTGTGATATTAGCTTCGGGTGTACAATATAGTGATTCAACACTCCCAAACACCGGTGCCTATCACTAGTGTACGCCTCAATCACATCACTGACTTAACACATCCCCCGCCCCACAATCCCCTCTGACACCACTCTTTTAGAACTCTAAATTCTAAACTGATTAAGAATACTGCCTATTTGATGCTACCTCAATGTGGAGTACCATCTTCAAGAAGCTTGTGTAGAATTTGATACATAACAACCTAGATACTTGAGTTGGTATTAAATATCATCATTCATTTTTTAATGAACAGTTTTGAGCCTGTACTGGAGCTGTGAGGACAGGGCAGGGGAAGTAACAGGTAGAAGTATGAACCATTTCTTCTCTCATGAACCTTATGGGTCCATACATTCATTATTTTTATACAATATTACTGATATATATATCAGTGATTTTGCACAGGATACTTTTACATTAGATGTAAAAAATACAGAGCCTGAGTATTTATTCTCACATCATTGAAAGAAGCCTGAATAATTGGCATCAGGTTTTGGAATAATGGGCAACTATAGGACTAAATAAGAGGTAATATACAAACCATCTAACAAGAATTGTCAGTGTGTATACTACGTACCAAGGCACTATGTTAGTCAGTCTGTGAGCGCTTTTGTTTTTCCATTTTTTTCTCCCTCTCATTTGCTTATTTGTAATTGTCATCTGGACTAGGAGCTAGGATATTTTGGGGATCACAGAGAGTCAACCTGAATCACAGTTTCCATGAAGAATGGAAGTATAGTCACGGAGCTTCCAGGGAAAGAGCCACAAAGTCATTTTAAAAACAAGATTCATTTGTTTTTCAGAGTCCATAGTCTCTCATGGTTCACCTCCCCTTCCAATTTCCCTCAACTCCCTTCTCCTCTCTAACTCCCCTTTTCCTCCATGCTATTTGTTATGCTCCACAAATAAGTGAAACCATATGATAATTGACTCTCTCTGCTTGACTTATTTCACTCAGCATAATCTCCTCCAGTCCTGTCCATGTTGCTACAAAAGTTGGGTATTTATCCTTTCATTTGTAAGCTTTATCCCTTCTTTGAAGCATCAGGAATGATAGCTCTGGGGTATCTCTCAGTAAAAAACAGATACAATGTGTGTCACACAAGTACTTTTTAGAAGCTCAAACTACTTTTCAATAACATATAATATTTCTATGTGGTCACAATATTTCTCTTTGCAACTATTTTTTAGAGAGGAAAATAAGTATTTAAGGGGGAAAAATTATTATCCCTTATGACACTCAAATTTCTGATAGGTTCTCCAGTTTTTACTTCATAAGTCAAGGCATTGTAAGTGTAGATTATGGAAATCTCAAAATTATTTCTGTGTGTAAACATAAGTTAACTGAGATAATATTAAGTACACCATAATAAGACATTATTGAAACCCTAATATGTTTGCCATGCATTGCGATAAGTATTTCATATCTATGTAGTTTTAGAACAACCTGTTTGTAACAATGATTAAAGCTGTCTTTCAAATATTTCCAATTCTCCAAACCTGTAATAGGATTGCAGTTTTCTTCCCCCTTGAAGTTGGGTGAGGCCATATGACTTTCCTTGGCTGATGAAATACAAGCAATTAAAACCAAGTCAAAAACAAACAATAAATTTAAAAAAAAAAAACAAGTCAATATGCACTTACTGCTCTCACTTTCCCTCACAGTTTTATGTGGCAGCTACTCTAACAGCAAAGGTTCCAGAGTGAGAAGAAATGAAGTATAGCACCTCAGTTGACCCAAAAAGGGCATATAGGACCAGCGAGAGGGAAAACAAACCAACCTTTGTTGTATATGTCACTAAAACTTTGAAATTTTTTTTTAATCACAGCATAACCTGTCCTAGCCTGTCCTAATTAATAGGTTATTGAGTAGATATTACCTGCATTTTATTGATAAGTTGAAGGCTCAAGTAAATTTTCTAATTTGTTCAAGGTCAGGGACTCAGTAAAAGAACTGTGATTTGAACAATTCTTTCTGACTTGAGAGTCCAACTCTCAAATTTCATAGACTTGAATTAGTGCTTGCAATGTTTACTTTTGTCTGAACTTCCTTAGATGTAGTGGTCCTAGAGAAGACTTGTTTGTTACACTGTTTCTTTGGAATATCTTTTAAAAGCCAAACAGAAAATAAAAATACTTTCTATAATCTTCATGATTTACAAATCATTTTCATAAATAGTAACATTATATTTTCACAATGAACCTGTGTTTTAGGGAAGACAAGCAAAGAAAATCAAGGTACAGGAAAGTTAATAGTTGCCATGCTCAAGGTCAAATAGCGAGGCAATGACAAATTTTGGGATAAGAATCCCAGAGTCATTAATTATTCTCCAATGACAGCAGTAAGCAGGAGGTCTGTAAAGGTAGTGATCATTTCTAACACAGTAGAGAGGAGCCTGTTGTTAAACTCAGCTCTGCAAACAATCTGCAATTTTATTTTGCAATCAGTATCATTGATAACATTTTTAATCACTCTGTATTATAATCAGTTCTATTAATATTGTCATAAAATTAGTAGAACAATTCAGGCTTAGATTATAAGATGATCACAGTTAAAAAGGTAACTCAATGCTGTGAATTACATAGGACTGATGATCACAGACCCGTACCCCTGGAACAAATAATACACTATATGTTAATTTAAAAAAAAGAAAGCAACTCAAACCAAGTGAAAATACTTCGAGTTTATTTATGATCCTTAAGTATCTTTTTGAAATTTCTCAAAATGAGAGATTATCAAAAAGAAACAAATTTAAATTGTCAAAAAAAAATTGGACAGATGTATAAAAGTAAATGCATTATATATTTTTAAAATTGTATTTTTGAAAGTATAAAATTGCTACTATGTGAACAAGTTTAGATTTCTTCCAAACCACAGTTTACTCCTCATTATTGATTATAATTTTAATGTTCAATTTTAATAAACTTATTGATCATTAATTGAGAACATATTTATTTAACATTTCTTTTTATAATCACACATATTTATTTAACATTTCTTTTTATAAGTATTTTAAAATTATGTGGTTATAAGTAATTTCTGGAGGAAGTCCTGAATATTTTATGTAACCCATTTCTTTTGCAACACTAAGTAGAATTTCAAATATCATCTGAAACCACAACAAGATTAGCTACAAAGATAACAAAAACTCAAAGGCACACATTTTGTAATTCTCTTGAATAAGGAAGTTTGTATCCAAATTTCAAGTGTCAGACATGATGCTAATTCTGATTTTAGCACATCTCTGACAGAGAGAGTATAATAATTCTGGTAAGTGCTTTGAACTCATACATTTCATGAATTTACTCATCATCTTAGCTTTGCGAAAGTCTTAGGATTCAAGGACTTTTTTTTTACTTCATTTTGACCTATTTTTATTTTTTTTAATTTTTTTATTTTTTTTTAAGATTTTATTTGTTTATTTGTCATAGAGAGAGAAGCGAGAGCAAGCACAGGCAGACAGAATGGCAGGCAGAGAGGCAGAGGGAGAAGCAGGCTCCCTGACAAGCAAGGTGCCCGATGCAGGACTCGATCCCAGGACAGTGGGATCATGACCTGAGCCGAAGGCAGCCACTTAACCAACTGAGCCACCAAGGCGTCCCTATTTTGACCTATTTTTAAAGAACATTTTGAATATTTGTTTATATTCTTAAATGTCTATTTGTATGTATATATTTATTTTTCTATATATTGAAACAATTATCTATATATCCATAGATATAACTAATCTATATTCATATCTGTACTGATATCTATAAATCTTTCTGCATATCAACATATGCATATACATATACACCTGTATGTACGCTATCTATATTTATAGAAATGTATACAGATATGTACAGACATATATAGAGATTTATAGATACATCTTATAAAACATACATATATATACTTACAGAGATGAATAAGGACACAATATATAAATTTGAAACATTAGAGTAAATACTTTGAATTAAATAGCATTTATCTCTCAAGCTCTATCTCAAATACTAAATTCCCTGACGCCTGGGTGGTTCAGTTGGTTGGACGGCTGCCTTCGGCTCAGGTCATGATCCCGGAGTCCCGGGATGGAGTCCTGCATAGGGCTCCCAGCTCCACGGGGAGTCCGCTTCTCTCTCTGACCTTCTCCTCACTCATGTTCTCAAATACTAAATTCCTGCAGAGAGTTTCTCTTCTAAATGAAAATGATTGCTGCCTACTTTGAACCCAGAAATGATACACTCTTCTCATGAAACTTTTCCCAAACTTCAAATAATAATGTGAGCCCTCACATGCTGATGTGCCAAACACTACCTAATTAACTCGCAAACTTAAACTTAAGGAGTAGCTATTATTCTCTTCATTTTAGGGTGGAGAAAACCTAAGTTAGAGACACTGAGAGACTTCCTCAAGATCAAATAACAGAAAACATACAGAGGAGAAATTTGGATTAAGGTCTGCTTGATTCCAGATTTAGTTTCATTTAATTTCCAAAGATCTATTGAGCTTTGCTATATGTTATACTGCATATAAACTTCAGCCAACTCCCTGAACTATGCATGTGTGGGATAAACTCCAAGCTTATTAGCGAGGCTGAAATAACTGAATAGAGAGTTCAGAGATACATGCAGTGTGTGGAGTTTGGGTTCAGAAATTTAGCAGCCTAATAAAAACAAATCAAACACTCTTGAGAAGAGCATAATAGAATACAGGGTCTTTACAACAAGTCATTGACAATGTTTAGGATAAAATCCAATGTATAATATATGAAGAAACTGGAAAACATGCCCCATACTTAACAGAAAAGATATTCAAGACACAAGATGACGCAGAATTTGGAATTAGCAAACATTTTAAAGTAGGTATTACAACTATGGATATAAGGGGAAATAAGAACGTAAAGATTAACAAGACAGCAAATCTCATCAGGAAGATAAAAATTATTAAAAGAATCAAATGGAAATTTGAAGACTTAAAACCATAATGTCTGAAGAAAAAAATTCACTGGATACATTTAACAGCATATTTAAGATGACAGGAGACAGGATCAGTGAAGACAGGTCAATAGACATTATTCAAGCTGAAAAACAGAAGGGAAAAAAGGTTGAAAAATTATGATTAAGGACTCAGAGGTTTGTGGAGTAATGCCTAAAAGTCTAACATGTGTATTGTACCCTTAGAGGCAGAGAAGAGAGAGAACAGGTCAGAAGAAATATCTCCTAAATTTACTGGAAGACAGAAATTACATGTTTCAAAAAGCTTACCAAATTTCAAGGATGACAATAACAAAAAACCACACTTCCCACTTTATTGTCAAATTGCTGAAAAACAAAAAGGAAAAGAAAATCTTTAAGGTACAGAAAAAATAACACTATATACAAGAATAAGAATGTTAAAAATTATTGCTGAAATCTCATCAGAGCAGGAAAGCTATTAAGAAGAAAGAGAAACAGTGTATTTAAAGTGCTGAGAGAAAGAAAAACTTGTCACCCAGAAATTAATATAAAAAAAAAATCACTCCAGAATGAAGGACAAATAACTGCATATTGAAATAAATAGGTTTTATGTATTAGTTAGCTGCAGATCTGCATGAGAAAAAATGCCAAAGAGAAGTAGTTCTCGCTGAAGATAAATAATCCTAGATGAAACTTGACTGTTCAGAAAAGATTAAAAATCATTCTAAATGTTAAATAAGTAAGTTCACAACACTATATTTTATATTTCTCCTAACTGCTTAAAATTTAGATATTGTTTAAATGGGAAGTATAGAGGCACCTCGGTGGCTCTGTCTTTGTTTGCCTTCGACTCAGGTCATGATCCCAGGGTCCTAGAATTGAGCCCCGCCTCCGGCTCTCTGCTCAGTGGGAAGCCTGCTTCTCCCTCTCTACTCTCCCTGCTTGTGTTCCTGCTCTTACTATGTCTTTCTCTCTCAAATAAATAAATAAAATCTTAGTATATAGATGATTGATAGATAGATGGATTGATGATAGATAAACTGGAAGAACAGCACTGTATTGTGGGCTGTAGACATAAAGTATAGGACAGCTGTTTCATAAAAGTGGGAAATAAAGTTATATGATGCATGGATCTTTCATTTTACATAATCTAGTACAGTATTAACTCAATTAGATTGTGAAATCATAAAAATATAAATTGTAATACCTAGAAGAAACACTAAAAAATAATAATAAAAAGAGGAATAGCTAAAAAGCCAATAGAGAAATTGAGATAGAATTTTAGCAAGTATTAAAACCAAAAAAGGAATGAAAGGAAGGACAGAGGGATAAAAACAAAGGATGGGATGAGCAGAAAACAAGCAGCAAAACTCAACCATATCAATAGTTATATTAAATGTAAATGGATGGCCCAGAGAATAAAATATATAAATAGCTATACCATATAAAAAGATACTATTATAGGCCAAACTGTGTCCTCCTAAAATTCATATGTTGAAGTCCTAATCTCTATTACCTCAGAATGTTACTTCATTTGGAGTAGGACCTTTTAGAGGTTATCAAGGTAAAACCAAGTCATATGGGTGAACTCTAATCCAATGTGACTGGTCTCCTTATAAGAGGAAATTCGGACACAAACAGGAACAGAGGGAACACCATGTGAAGAGACCAGAAAAAGATGGCCATCTACAAGTCAAGGAGAGAGGCTTTCAGAAGAAACCAAACCTACAAAAACTTAATCTTGGACTTCTAATCTCCAGAACTGTGAAGAAATACATTTCTGTTGTTTAAGCCAACCAGTCTGTGATACTTTGTTATAGATGTCTTAGGGAACTGGTACAGATACTTATCCTCATTATTAATCAGAGAAATGGAAATTAAGACCAGTCCAAGATTCCGATTTACAACTATGAGATTAACAAAAATAAAAATAGATGGAAAACATAAGTGTAGATGGACCAAACATACCCATTAAAGACATAGGTTATTGGGCAACACTTTATGTTTCTTACAAGAATCACATTTTAGATATGAAAACATGGGCCAGTTGATAGTAAAAGAATGGGAAGACTGGACTGTATTAATATCAGGTAAAGTAGATCTCATTTCATTGCCGTGCCACCAATGAAGCAAGACATTTTCAATGATGTAAGGGCCAATTTATTGGCAAGACATAATAACCCTAATATGTGTGCACGTGATAACAAAGCATCAAAATATCTGAAGCAAAATTTGACAGAATTAAAAGATAAATAGACAAATACATTTGGAGATTTAACACTTCCTCTTGGTAATTTAAAAAAAAAAAATGAGTCCAAAGAATCAGTAAGAAGACAAGAAGATCTGAACAACACTAAGGAACACTTCGACTTAACTATCATGTAAAGAGCTCAACAACCAAGAACTTCAGGATACACATTCTTTTCAAGTGCACATGCCACATTCACCAAAATCTGAATGACTATAATATCTAACAATCATGGAATTGAATTAAACATTGATAACAATAAATAATCCAGGAAATCTCTAAATTCTTAAAAATTCAGCAAAACCAGGCACAGTTAAGAAAATAAAAAAGCAAGCTACAGATTGGAAGGAAGTATTGACAAAATATATATCTGAAAGAACACTTATATTAAATATAGAAAGAACCCCTTAAACTGAGTAATAAAAAGAAAACTGGATTAAAAATAGACAAAAGATATGAACTATGAATTGCCAGTAAGCACACAAAGTGTTTAACATTATTAGTTATCAGAGAAATTTACATTAAATATCTGAGATCCTGCTACATATCCATAAGAATGGCTAGAGTTAAGAAAGATGGAACACTCCAAGTGTTGATGAAAATTTGGAGCAATGAGAACTCTCATAGATTATAATATAAGAGTAAAATGCTACCGCCACCTTGGAGAAATATATGGCAACTTTATATAAAATTAAACAAAGGTAGGAGCGCCTGGGTGGCTCAGTGGGTTAAAGCCTCTTCTTTTGCTCAGGTCATGATCCCAGTGTCCTGGGATCAAGCCCCGTATCGGGCTCTCTGCTCAGCAGGAAGCCTGCTTCCTTCTCTCTCTCTGCCTCCCTTTCTGCCTACTTGTGATCTCCCTCAAATAAATAAATTTTTAAAAAATTCTTAAAAAATAAAAACAAAAACTAAAACTAAACGAAGGTCTACTTTATACATCAATTCTGTTTCTGGATATCTACCCAAGAGAAATGATCATATAGTCTATGAAAAAATGTGTACAAGAATATTCAGACATCTTTATTCATAATAGCCAAAGCCAGAAAACAATCTAAGTATCCATCAAGAGGAGAACGATTAAATCTGACACACACACACACACCCCCCCACATGTTTGTGCAAAACTGGTATAGGTATACTTGTATGCTAGTAAGGAACTGATACATGAAAAAACCTGGATGAATCTCAAAGAGAACATGCTGAGTAAAAGACTAATCCAAAAGATTACATGCTGTAAGATTTCATTGATCTGAAATTCTAAAGCAGGTAAAATTAATCTTGGTGAACAATAATCAGAACATGGGTTGTCTCTGAGATTGACAGAGATGGAACGGACTACTAAGGAGCCTAAGAAACTTCCCTGAGGTGATGGAAATGCCATATATTTTGTTGGGATTTAGATTCTTTGTGCCTATTTGTTTTCTAAATCTTATTGAATGATTCACTGAAGACTAGAATATTTCAAGAGGGAACTATTAGACTGTATTAGAAATATTAGACTATAACCAAAGGGGACGAGGGAATCCAACTTTTTGTCTTTTCTGCTATAATGTTCAGAGATTTGGTTTCATTCATCTTTGATTTTGCATCATTGCTGGTAGACTACTCTCAGATATATTCTGCTTACTAAATGTTGGTTAAATTCATATATTCTGTGACCCTCTCTTCCTGTTTCGTTCTTTTATACTTTTTTTAAAAGATTTTACTTATTTATTTATTTATTTGACACAGAGAGATCACAATTAGGCAAAAAGGCAGGCAGAGAGAGAGAGAGAGGGAGGGAAGCAGGCTCCCTGCTGAGCAGAGAGCCCGATGCAGGACTCAATCCCAGGACCCCGAGATCATGACCTGAGCCGAAAACTGCAGCTTAACCCACTGAACCACCCAGGCGTCCTGTTTCATTCTTTCTTCACATTTTTACAAATGACAGTATCAATGAACTTACTGACACCATTGTCAGGTATTTTAATAGGCATGTGTTAAGTTTAATTTTCACGATATGTGTGTGATTCATACGGCACAGAGTCACAAATACATAGCTTAAAGAAGGTGAGACCGATTTCTGACACTCTCAGCCTGCTCAGATGAAGAATTGAGATGCCAAAGCACATGATGGAGAATATCATTGATATGATTTTCACCTGTTAATGAAAACCATTTCAGTCTGGTCTTCAGCAAATCACCATTTTCAGTGTCTATATAAACACTAGTAGTAGTTTCATGAAGGAATTTGAATTTGTTTATTCCTTGAAGCAATTTTCTTATACTCAGTGAATTACAGGTAGAAACATTTATTAAAAATCCTAATCATAAGAAACCCACAGAAGGAAGGAAAAATCAGCTGAACCCAGCTCCTTGTTTTAAATTCCCCTGACATTTCCTTCTTTGGGAAATTGTCCAAGAAAGACAAGTCATTCCAGGTCCTCATCAGGAAAGGTGTCTGGGTTGCATCACAATTTTCCTTGCTTTAGTCAAATACTCATTTTAGAAAATGAAGCGAACATGTATAAAAAAGAAGTTGCAGACCTTCATTCCAACTATGAATTTTCTTCTTTCATTCAAAAAAAAACCAATAACTCTGACTGTAGAATCTAATTTGTTGCCATACTCCATGTTCTTCATCTATTAAATGTAAACAGTCTTTTTGTGTATATGACCTTTCTGGCTAGATCGGCACTTTATGCATTTAGTTTTGTTTCTACTCCTGTTCTCAGAAATCATCTCTAGAAGTCACTTGTTTCACTTTTACTTAGAAATAGGGAAATAAAGCGTTCTTCATACTTCAGACTTAGCACTTTCAAATTGTAAATTAAAATAAAATCAGGTTTAGAAAATTTCCACAGGTGAAACAAATTCAGGCAGTGTTAGCTGAGCCAGTAAGTTCTAATTTTAAGGTTTCTGAAATGCTGTATGTGTGTGTATACTGTTGTAATCAGGATGAGTCAGCTGTAACCTTCATAATACTTCATTTGTCATTGGATCCACTTAACTTCTTCTTTATAAAAATTTTGTTAAAACCATATTAACAGATTTAGATTCCTGAACTCGTTCTAATAAAATTCTTATTCTTTAGCATTATTACATTGAACATAATGGTCCATAGCGTTTTATTAAAAATATTTTATTTATTTATTTGACACAGAGAGATCACAAGCAGGCAGAGAGGCAGGCAGAGAGAGGAGGAAGCAGACCCCCTGCTGAGCAGAGAGTCAGCTACTGGGCTCCATGACCTGAGCCGAAGGTAGCAGCTTAACTCACTGAGCCACCCAGACGCCCCGGTCCATAGCTTTCTAATATTTTCTTGAAAATAACATTTCTGAATGCCAGAGTGTACAGGAAGTATTGTTCCCACTCCCTATGAACTGATATGTTGAAGTCGTAACCCCAAGTACCTCAGAATGAGACCTTATTTGGGTATAGAGTTGTTGCAAATGTAGTTAGGATGAGGTCATTTTAGAAGAGAGTGGGCTCCTAATCCAGTAGGAATGGTATTCTCATAAAGGGCAGTTTGGACACAGCCACACAGACAGGGGGATAAAACATGTGAAGTGAAGGGAGATATTAGCCAGGGGAGGCTGAGTATTGCCAACAAACCATCAGAAGAAAAGAGAAGGGTATGGAACAGCTTTTCCCCTATAGCCCTCAGATGGACTCTACCCTGCTGACACCTTAGTTTTATACTTCTAGCTTCCATAACTGTGAAACAATGTATATCTACTGCTTTGAAACACCCAGTTTGTGGTCCTTTTTATGACAACCCTAAGAAACTGATACACAGAACAATGATAGACTTACTTATCAAGTGGTATCAAGTTATATAAGAATTAAGGCTTTATGTCTTCTGTTTTTCTTATCCTTTTCCTTGACAGGCCTGACACTGAGATATTCTGAATAAAGTGTTATTTAGAATTTTATGAGTGTATTTGTTCTTTTAAAAGTGATAGAAAATCCAACTTAAAGTTAGATGAAATTTTATTTAAAATTGAGAAAGTTCAGGATTGTGGTGGTGGATTCAGAAATGACTGAGTCTAGGAACTTAAATGACATTGATAAAGAATCATTTCTTTCTATTTCTCAACTTTTCTTTCTTCTCTCTTGGGTAGGAAATGTAAAGCTATGGGATCCATATTGAAAAATTCCTCGCCCTCCTCATAGCTCCTTAGGAAGTCCTGACATGCTGTCTGAATGACCAACCTGGGTCATGTGCCCATGTATGAATCAATCCCTGCAAATTCTTCATATTGGCTTGGATTTAGGTTACACACATGTGTCTGGAGTTCTGATCAGCATGGATTAAAGCCAGGAACAGATGTTGTACCAAAGACATTTAGTAATTGTAGTTAGAACAATGCAGAAATAATTCTGTGCTATTAAACATAAATTCCTACTTAATTAATTTATCCAAAAAAGTTGAACATGAGCAACTATTGTGTGGAAAGTACTATGCCAGGGACTGAATAATCAGAGTGAAATAAAACATTTGGGAGGTTTAGAGTCTACTGCAAAGAAAAATGTGTAAGCTAGTAAAAATTTGCTGTTATATGTTCTGTAGTAGAAGTGTAAGTGAAGTGCTATATGAAAATGGAGGAGGTAAATTTTATTATTTTTTCTGTCTGGAACAGAGCAGGTCTGGGGGTGGGTGGAGAGGTTAGGGAAGGCTCCATAGAAGTTGTCTGAACATGCCTTGAAACATAAATAAAGGTGAAAGAGACAGACAAAAAAAAAGAAACATTCAAGCAAGGGAACAAAAATACTTTCCTCCAGGCATAGACAGGAGATGTAACTTTAATGAGGCAAGCGTGCCAAACACTAAAATTTAACAAAAGTGACCAGTCTTTAAACCTCATTTTTTTGGATGTTTATGCTCCTGTCCAATCCTTGGTTTTATGGCTTTCTGTTCTTTCTTTTTTAAAAAATTATAGGTGAGAGGTCAAGACTAGAGCCTGACAGACCTAATCTGCTTAAATAATAGGGAATTATCTCATTTAGCTCTTACAACAACACTGTCTCAAAAAATATATAACGAATAATGAATTTTATTCCGGTGTTATTTTGTGATCTATATTATTTATGCATGTTTTCTGTGAGAACATCTCTTTGTAAACATTCAGATTAACTGGAATCTTCACACTTTAAATGGGGATACCCATTTAGTGTTTTTATAATGTAGTATTTGAAAGGAGTGCCTTTAAAACAGATGGGCTTGTTTAAATCCTGAACTCTGAACAACAGCAATGTGATCCTATGAACTTGAATTCTCTGGACTTTTATTCTATCATAATAGTATAACCCCTTAGAATTTTTATGACAATGAAAGGAGGCAATCTATGCAAAGTCCTTAGAGAAATTTTTGGCACAAAATAAATGTGCAATGAATGTAACTGCTAGAATGACAGTAAAAGTGATTTGATATTTTAATAACCAAATTCTTGTTTCAAAGATTATCATAGACCCATTTTTCCTGGAAAACAAATCTCCAGTATCTAATTTAAAGATGGCTCAACCATATGACTCCATCTTTTAAAACCAATTTTTATTTTATTGATAGAGCATTGGTCTCAGGATTGGATGAAATGAGGTCACAATCTTAGTTCTGCCACAGGAAATCAAGATTACTCTCAATACTTCAGTTTTCTCATCAATAAAATGACATTAATGACATCTGTTGCCTTCCAAATAAAAATTCTATAATCTTAAAATTATATAGAGCATCTATAATAATCCTTCTTGCTTACCAGTCTAGGTTACATCAAAAAATGTTTTGTTATATATAGGATATTCAGACAGTAAATCAGAATATGAAAATGGTGATTCAGCAAATGTGTTAGACTTCCACTTTATGGTGGTGCATTTTATGGAGGTATGTGCATTAAACATCAACCACAGCATGAACATGCCCATTTAGGTGTAAATATATGTATACATGACATTTATAAACCTATAAATAAGCCTGTGGGTATACAAAGAAAGCAAAATACATTTAAATATTTATTTTCTAAGTCTGGCTCCAAAATGTTTAGCTTTCAAGTTCTTTGAGCCTACCAGAGAAATGCTGACCTAAACTAAATTTGTGAAATGTTGGCTTAGGGAACAGTAGACTCCCAAAGATGCAGTGGTTCAATGAGAGTATAGTTATTATTTCAGGCTTCTTGAAGTTAAAGTGAAGTCTATTTTCAGGTATGATTTGATGGTGCTACCTAAGCTGAATGAGATATGCTTCCTACAATACAAAATCAATCCAGATGCATCTGATAGTTTTCAGAAAACGAGAGGCAAGCACAATAATCAAAGTGAAGAGCTGAGAATTCAGAAAGGCCTTCTAGCTTAAATTCATTAAAAGGTTGTTTGAGGGAAATTTTAATCATCAGTGGCCTTTTGGATACTCCAGCTCAAGCAATTACTCAGGTATCCTGGCAGAGGTGCTTATTTGGTTTTGATGTTGACATATATATTTTCTGTTATCCACAATTGGGCAAAGGTATTGGATATCTTATGCACACTATGATCGAAAATAAATATAGTAAAATAAAAACAAATGTAAGGAAAAACCCATTATCCTAGGTTATTCAAACTTAATATATTTTAGAGGTAAGAAAGGAGAGGATTAACTTCCTGGAAAAATTGTCTACTGTACTGCATGCAGGTGGGGTGTTTTCTGCCATATTTGGTGAAGGACTATAAATATGGCCATGGCGTAGGTACAAGGAAAATTCTGATTACCTGAGGAATTCAGAGGAATAAGTGTAGAATGTAAACCAATAAGACATTCAGAAAAGAACGTTTAACAATGAACCAGTAGACTCATGATGAAGTCCCAAATCCTCCACTAATTAAATCAAAAATATTGGCCAAATCACTTAACCTCTTTGAGCTTTATCTGTAAAATGGAATCTGTTGCATTTGTCTAGCTTACCCCACATTATTGTGTAACTCAAATGATATACTGTGTTAACATGATTTGCAAACTTTGTTAATTCAAAATTTAAACTTATATCCAGGAAGACCTAAAACACTATGAAGAATACCTAGATGGAGTATAAGTTATCTTTCTTAGTGTAGCTTGAAGACCAAAGTTCCATATATGAATCAAGTAAAGAATGTGATACAATGAATAAGCAGTCTGCTAGAATGTGTATACATGGCAGCTCAAAGCATTGACTATGTCTGTTGAATTTTATTTCCTCCTCTTCCAACAGTTTTCTCTCTGGACATTTGTTTGGCTCCACTTCTAGCAGCCTCTTTATGTAAATATTCCCGAAAGCTTCCTCCCAAATTACTTTACTCCATCCTTTCTCACTGGATGGATTCCATTATATTCCATCCATGCAGAGTGGCTCTTCCCGTGGTTTTCACTGATACCCACTAGCTACAGCCAACAAGTGTTCCGACTGCCCAGTACACACACACTTTATTGTTCATTGCCCATACCATTAACTCTTACCTTTGCCTTGTATAATTCTTGTTCCACATTTCCAACTTCTTTTTTCAAAAATTGCACTTGGAAGGGCCCCTGGGTGGCTCACTCATTAAACGTCTGCCTTTGGCTCAGGTCATGATCCCAGGTCCTGGGATCCAACCCCTCACTGGGCTCCCTGTTCACTTTCTTTTTTTAAAGATTTTTACTTATTTATTTGACAGACAGAGATCACAAGTAGGCAGAGAGGCAGGCAGAGAGAGAGGGGGAAGCAGGGTCCCTGCTGAGCAGAGAGCCAGATGCAGGGCTCGATCTCAGGATCCTGGGACCATGATCTGAGCTGAAGGCAGAGGCTTTAACACATGGAGCCACCCAGGTGTTGGACTCCCTATTCAGTGGGAAGCATGATTCTCCTTCTCCCTCTCCCCCTGTTTATGTTCCCACCCTTGCTGTGTCTTTCTCTGTCAAATAAATAAATAAATAAATAAATAAATAAATAAACAAATAATTGCACCTGAAATTCTCACCAACCTGTCAACCATAATCACTAAACCTGAATTCTTTGTCTGCTCTGTACAAATTGGCTTTCTTCCAATTGGCTTATTTTGGTTTATGGCATAATGATTTTCTTTTCACTCAGGTTTGAAAACAAAAGTTATTATTATTATTATTATTATTATTATTATTATTTTAAGTTTTCCAGGTCTCTCCATTGCTCATTATTTCCTCTATCGTGTCATTTCCTCTTTGTAATACCTCTTGTACAACTCTTTTGTTCTGTTACTACTTACAGTATACAAGCTGAGGACTGTTTGCTTGAATCCTTGCACTTATTTCCCTGCTTCCAGTTTATCTTCTCTCCATTTTCCTTTCACAAACAATGGTTCCAATCAACTTGATTATGCTATTTTTTTAATTTTAAAAAATTCAATATTATTTTGCTGCTTAATAAAATCACCAGACACAAGGCTTTATGATCTGGGCCCATTATATCATCTCTTCCATATCTCCATGCAAGCAATTTATGCTTTCCTTTAATGCACAGAGATTATTCAGTTATGGAGACTCAGAACAGACATAGAAGGAGTAGTACTTGTTAAGTGGCAACTGCGCTCCCTGCACTGATCCTTCATAACACTTATTTTAACACTAGATTGAGAACCCAAATATACCCAACTCTGTGATACTTTTCAGATGTCCATACAGTAGAATGTAGTTTCCCTCTATTTTGGAAACTCTGATGTGCTTCGTCTTGTCTAAAGTTGTCTTACTGTGATGCTTGGGTGGTTCAGTTGGTTAAACGTCTGCCTTTGACTCAGGCCATGATCTTATCATCCTCGAATTGAGTCACACATTGGGCTTCTTGCTCAGTGGGGATCCTGCTTCTCTCTGCCTGCCCCTCCCCCTGCTTGTGTGCTCTCTCTCTCTCTCTGACAAATAAATAAATAAAATTTTTAAAAAATAGAATAATAAAATAAAATAAAATTGGTTTATCATATTTCAATCTCCTTGAGAGAAGGGATTTTATTTTTGATTTTGTGCAGCATTTTTTTTTAAAGATTTATTTATTTGACAGAGAGAAATCACAAGTAGACAGAGAGGCAGCCAGAGAGAGAGAGAGAGGGAAGCAGGCTCCCTGCCGAGCAGAGAGCCTGATGCGGGACTCAATCCCAGGACCCTGAGATCATGACCTGAGCCGAAGGCAGCGGCTTAATCCACTGAGCCACCCAGGCGCCCTGTGCAGCATATTCATTCAGCATTTATTGAATTGGAAAATTCCAACAGGTAAACTAATGCTTGTTTTGATTCTTATTTACAAGACTATAACTAAAATAAAAACATAAAATACTATAATTAAATGAGTAAACATTATAAATAAGTAAGGTGATACGTAGTACAAAAATATACTAAAATCTATCATCAGTTCAGTGATCGGGATGAATTTTTTCCTTTTTAAAATAAACTTAGAAGAAACTTGCTACCAACTGAGCTTTTTTTTTTCTAACATATTTTAACTTAATGCCTTATTCCATTGGAAAATAAAGTCAATGTTTCCAGGAAAATTAAAATTGGCTAACCTACTTCTTTTTTGAGTCACTCTCTAGCTGGAGGAAACTGAAAAAGGGCTGTCAGTTCACAAACTTCTCTTTTGAAAACAACATGGCAATTTTCCCAGGTGATGGTATTTCTGTAGCTGTTTAAACTCAGTTAAATTTTCACATGCAATAATAGATTCTATTAATCTTTTTAAAAGACAGTCACTTTAAACGACATAGCAGTTAAATGAGATTAAGAATGATGGTTCCCCATCAGTATATACAGTGAAGTTAGAAGTCTTTGGAATATATCTCCATCCACTGAGGTCACCATCATGAAGATAAACTACCTTCTTTTCCCACAAGATGGCCCTTAGTGACATTATCTGAAGTAGGATTTGATAATGGATGGACTTAGATATAAATTATTATGAATGTACATACAATTTTAATGTCTATTCCTCCTTTCAATAAAATTTTATTAAGTGGCCACAATGTTCTGAAGATTGTGTCACAGAAACCTCTAGAGAAGAATTTTTCTAAATTATTCAACCAGAGGGGGGCCCAGTGACTCAGTCAGTTAAACGGCTGCCTTTGGCTCAGGTCAGGATCTCAGGGTCCTGGGATCGAGCCCCCTGTCAGACTCCCTGCCCTACCAGGAGTCTGTTTCTCCCTCTCCCTCTGTGGCATCCCCCGCTTATTCTCTCTCTCTCTCAAATAAATAAATAAAATCTTTAAAAAATAAATTATTCTACTAGCTTTTATTAGAATAGATGGTCTTTGGAAAAATAAGAAGAATATTTTGGTCAATTGTGTTGAGAAATGTTTCTATTCTCCTTTTAGAAAAATACATGCATATTAGCTTATGAAAACTTCAGGTAAGTCCAACACTAAAGAAACATGCTTCACTTTATTTAATCCATCTTATCCCACACTTATTTACTGAAAAAAATTTTATGTCCTCCCTCATCCAAATGTACCAGTTATCAATAGATAACCCTATGGAAAATAAACCTTATCAGACTTAGCATTGTCCCAGTATAGCTTATAAAGTCTTGTCCATGCAGACATATGCATATTGATGGAGATACAATGTCTCATAGGAGAATGGCATCTTGTTTGGAAGGTAATCAGGATTTCAATTTAAATTTCAGAATCTGTTTAACTGAGGAAGTCACTTGACCTTTCTGGGTCCAATTATTTCCATTTCACAAAAGTGAAATAACAATGGATTTATACTCTAAAGGAGTAGGCATTATGATTTCTTGATGTTATCCTTGCCAATTTTGAGAATAAGGATGTGTGCTTATAATACTATTCAGATTAAACATGAACTATAATTTACCTAAGAAGTTATGAATATAGGACGTGGAAAGAACATATTGAATATGGTTAACATCCAGTTGGTGCAACTCAGTGAAAGAGCTATGGCACTCCCAAAGGGATTTTGAGAGAATTTTAGTGATTTCTCCCATTTTTCTTAATACAGCACTGATTTTGATTATGCATGTCTCTAAAATACTTGACCAAAAATGATTGACTTGGGCAATTGAAATAATATGGAATTTCATAATAAGGGAATTCAGTTATAGATTTTAGGATACAGTATACCAAGGGAAATTGAACAATATGATGATATTTAATATAGATAGATTTGATCCATGAGAGCTATTTTGTGGAAACCCAATCAATTAATTACAGAGATTAAATGGACAAGGACAAAGGACTTTTAGAATAAATGCTCTCATTATACTTTCTTTCTCTTTTTGAATATAAGAATGGTTGTTTTGTTTTTTTATTTTTAATTACAAAGAGAAATGAAATTGTTACTTGGATCCTATATCTGTAGCTAAATAGCTGTGTGACATTAGACAATACCCCCTTTACTTGGTGTGACCCTGCATTTTTTACATACATAGTAAAATCTCAATGCTTTTTGGAGTCCAAAAATCTCTTATTCTATGAAACAATATAGAGATGTCAGACATATGATCAACATGAAGGTAAGTCAATTTAGCACACCATGTATTCTACTTGAACCAGTTGAAAATGTGCTTTTAGTAGTATGATGTTATTTGAGAATACCAATTCATGGGTAGGCTCAGTTAATAGCCATTTTAGGCCAACATGCCTTGGGGAAATGCACAATTCAAAGGCCTTAAATGTATATTTGAGAGATTGCAATAGTCTGATAAGTCACTGGATATGAACAAGTCACAAAAGAGACATCTTGGCTCCAGTTATACCAAATTTAGTTACGGGATACTTTATCAGAGCCAAAGGAAATATCTCATAGAAAATCTTACCAAAAAAAATATGTTTGAGCTGTGGAAATAATAAGTTAGATAAAGTTTCAATCACTTTCTAGTATTAAAAGAAAGGACCAGTTTGGAGATGCAATATATAATAGTCATTAAAATCAAAGCCAGATATCCTAGCTTTAAAACCCAGTGTTGCCTCCTACTAGTTATGTGCTTTGTGGAAGTTACCTTCATTCTCTTTGTTATAGTTTTCTTATCTGACAAATTGGAATGAAATTAGCAAATACCTTAAAAACTTTTCTGATAACTAAATTTTAAAATGCATGCAAAATACAGTACCTAACTTACAAAAAGTACTCAACTGTGTGTGTTGAATCACTAAATTGTACACCTGAAAGTAATATTACACTCTATGTTAAATAACTGGAATTTGAATAAAAATTTTAAAAAAGTGTTCAACTAATGTTATCAATTTTTAAAATTAATACTCAAAAGTCTGGTTTCAACTAAGGGTAGCATAGCTTGATTCACATTAGTTAATCTGCTAATAACAATGACAAACTTTGGTCAAATATGAAAACAATTTCTCACAAAACAATTGTAAAGCTCTGGAAAGGAACCAAAAGAGGTAGAAAATAAAAGAAAAAAATCTTTAAATGAAGGGAAGTTTTGCAATAAAATAGGTTTTCCCCAAGGGTACTCTTAGTGTCCAATGGCAAAGAAGTGGAAATCATTAGTTTTACTGTGATGAAGACACAGAGGCTGGAGTTTGGAGCTGCCAGAATGACTGGAAATTGAGGGGAAACATTCTTCAAAGGCAGACACCACAAAAAGGGAAGCACCAAAATTATGTACAACTTGTCACATATTAGCTGATGCCTAAACTCCTCATGTGCAAAGTGATAGAAAAGAACCCAGAAAACAGTTGCAGCTGGCAGAATAAAGACTTGAGCAGAATCCGGTGAGAAGAACCATGCCTTCAGAGGAAAGTCCAGGACTACATCTTAGCTCTAAGAGGAATACCAAAGTTCTTAAGGGGCCCCCAAAGCTTAAATCAGATCAAGTCAATCTGCCTGTTTTCTAATTCTCTACTGCAATGAAACACAACATTCTTTCAGAGAAGATAGCATAATCTTTTTCTACAGCATATCCACAAGGTCCAGTATATAGTTCAAAAATGGAAGATATGAGAAAGGAAAAATAAGACACAAAAATAAAATAAAATAATAGAAGTAGAAATACGAATGGTAATATCTAATTATGGTCCCTTAAGCAGAGGAGAGAAAGGGAATAGTGATGGAAACAAATATTTACATATCTGAGATAATAGCAAAAATTATAGTCAAAATGTCAAAATTGATAAAAAGATATCAAGTCACAGAAACAAAAATCTCTTGGGGTCAAGCAAGGAAAAAAAAACAAAAACAAAGAAAAACAAATCTATGTGCATTATAATCAGCCTGTTGAAAACCAAATATGAGGAAAAAAATATTAAAGAATAAAAATTCACTGTGTTCCACTAAACAATTTAGACTCACTTCTTGTTGAAAGAAAAAAAAAAATCAAAGCCAGAAAATAACAGAAAGATATCTCCTGAGTACTGGTGGATGTGAAGGTGGTTAAGAAAATTGTGAATTCTAGATCTTCTTCTTAAATATCTTTCACAAGTGGAAGATGAGTTGACTTTTTGGGGGGAAATACTTTGCCCTAAAAATGCTAATAAAATGTATTCAGCCTGAAGAAAAATAATCCACCAAGGAAACCTACACATAAAAAATGAAGACAAGTCGTAAATATATGGGTGTATAAGAAGAATTGCATTTTTCTTTACTTCTTTAAATGTCTATTGACTGTTTAAAGTAATAATAGAATTCATAGACGTAAAATATATGATCAGAGTAGTGGAGTGGGTAGATTAAGTTATACATGTTGAAGTATCATTTTAAGTTAGACAATCAGAATTTAATGATTTAAATTAACCATTGAGAAACTAAACAAAGAAATGAAGGTAGTAGATTAAAGAGATTAAATGAAATAATATGAAGCACTCAGTAGTAAAGGAGGAAGAAAGAAACAAAGTATAATACAGGACATAGAGAAAATAAAGAGCCAGAAGATAGACTTAAATAGTCTATCAATAATAGCATTCAATGCATGCGGATTACATACTCCAATTAAAAAAAAGATTGTCAGACTGGTTTTAGTGATGAGTCACACTAAAATTATATGTAAATATATAGGTTGAACATGGAAGGATGGGAAAAGAGAGAAAAAGCAAACATTAATCACAATAAAGCCATATTAATAGCAAAGAAGACTTTAAGAAAGTATTACCAGAGATGCAAAAGAGAAATGTTTTATAATGTTAGATTATTTTCCTCAAAATTTAATAGAGCAGAGATATAAAAATCATGTAAGGGTGTAGAAAATTTGGGCAACACTAGCAACCAAGGTGAGCAAATTGGCATTGCAGAACAGCACCTGAAACAACTTCAGAGTACATAGTCTTTTCAGGAATGTATAAACCATTTACCAAAATAGACCATACACTGCACTACAGATGAGGCATCACTTGATTCAAGGTTGAAATATAGAGCCTGTCTTCTCACCTGATGCAATGAAATTGAAAATAACAAGAAAACACAAAATATCCAAATTTCTGAGCCTAAGTGACACATTTCTCAGTAGTCCATGAAGCAAAGAAGAGATCATAAGGAAAATTAGAAAATGTTTGACTCAAAGACAATGAATAAATTAAAAAATCCTGCTGAGTGGGAAATTCATACATTTATATTTATTTTTTTAAAAAGATTAAATATTTTAAATGAGCTAATAACAAAGATTAAAAAATAATTGAGCAACTAAACTCAAAGGGAGGAAAGTAAAGGAAATAAAAATAAGAATGTTAGAGATTTAAATAGAGAACAAATAATACAGAAAATTAACAAAGCTAAAAGTTGGTTGAAAAAAAATAATAAAATTAGCAATACTGATACAACCAATAGAAAATATTTGCAGAGAAAAAAAGAAGAAACACAAATTAATATCAGGAAGGAAGTAGGGAGCATCACTACAAAGCATACAGACATTAAAAGGATATTAAGGGGGTAGTATAAAAACTTTAGCCTAATAAATTCAACTGCTTAGATAAAATAGACAGTCTCCTTGAAAACCCTCATTCACTAAAACTAACACAACAAGAAATGAAATTTTAATACCTCATGACTAGTAAAGCAGTGAACTAATTACTAAAAAGCTTTTCACCAAAACTCCAAGGCCAGATGGCTTTACTGGTAAATCCTATCAACACTTAAGGATCAAATAACACCCATTTATAAGAAATCTTTCAAAAATAACAGAGAAGGGCATATTACTAACTTGTTTTATGAGGCCACTATATTATTTTTAAATTTTAATTTAATTTTTTATTATTATGTTTATTTAGCCACTGTATATGATACCAAAACTGACAATAAACAAAGCAAGAAAATAAAATTTTAAGATAGTGATCCTTATTAACATAAATGCAAGCACTTTGGTGAAATATTAACAAAATCCAATAACAAATCAAAAATGATAATACACTAGGACTAAATTCTTGAGTTTATCAAAAGAGTACAACCTTGGTATAACTTTTAAAATCAGTTGATGTCACTCATAACATAAAAAGAATAAAGAAAAAAAAATCATATGATTATCTTAAATGCAAAAAAACCCCACCTTTGATAAAATTCAGTAAACATTTATAATGAAAAGTTACAGCAAGCTAGAAATTAAAGAGATATAATTGATTAAAATTGGTCATCTATATTAGTGATCAATAATCACAGAAAGTACATCAACCATTGTCTGAAATTTATTGACTGGAAGAGGGCAGGGGAAAACATTTAGGGGCAGTTGGAATATTCTGTATTTGGGTTTGTGCGATAACTACACTGGTAGATACATTTGTCAAAACTTAAGGAACTACGCACTTGGGATTCATTCTTTTTACTAAATATAAAATGTAAAATTAAGTATAAAATTAAAAATAAAAAAGAGACAATAGCATCTCACTGAGTTAATTAATGCCAACATAAGAATTAGAATGTAGAACTCTTCATATCTTTTCCAGAATGGTTAAGATCTTCAGAATTTTAATGTAGGCTTAAAAATTAATAATAATAATAACAACATCAATCACTTTAGGGGCACTTGGGTGGCTCAGTCAGTTAAGCTTCCAGCTCTTGATTTCAGGTCAAGTCAAGATATCAGAGTCCTGAGATCAAGCCCCCCCGCTCTCCAGCCCTTGGGCTTTGGGATCAACACTGAGTCTGCTGTCCCTCTTCATCTGTTCATCCCCTGGCTCTCATTCTCACGCTCTGAAAAAAAGAAAGATAAGAAAGAAAGAAAGAAAGAAAGAAAGATTGATTTAAAAAATAATTTCAGTCACTTTGGACTGCTGTGAGACACTGAACTTGTCCAACTGTGTATTTTAAATTTTGTTGGAAAGATTTTTTTTTAAGATTTTATTTATTTATTTAACACAGAGAGAGAGAGAGAGAGAGAGCGCACAAACAGGGGGTGCAGCAGGCAGAGAGAGGCATAATCCAGCTTCCAGCTGAGCAAGGAGCCAGACTCAGAGCCACATCCCAGGATCCTGGGAAAATGACCTGAGCCAAAAGCAGACATTTAACTGACTGAGTCACCTAGGCACCCCTGGAAAGATTCTTGATTCCTTTTGAATTCTTGATTTCTTTTTAAATGCTCTCTCCATGCTATAGAAATACTAGGTGTATACCTAGTAAGAAACTTACAAGGTTTTCAAAATAATATTACAGTTGTCAGAAAAATATTCAGCTCTGCTTGACTTATTTCGCTAAGGTTTGGGAGAAGGGGGTGGGATTATGGACATTGGGGAGGGTATGTGATCTGGTGAGTGCTGTGAAGTGTGTAAACCTGGTGATTCACAGACCTGTACCCCTGGGGATAAAAATATATGTTTATAAAAAATAAAAAATTAAAAAAAAAAAAATACATAACTGTAAAGGAAATGCATTAAAACAAGTCAAGGCATTTTTTAAAAATCGAAAAAAAAAAAAAAAAAAAAATTATGAAAAAAAAAAAAAAAAAAAAAAAAAATATTCAGCTCTGTGCAAAATGAAAAAGAGCAGTAAAGACTTCTTATGTATGGTCCTGACATCTCTTTCTTTTAAGTTACATAAACATGTTTGGGGTGGGGGGACACCTGGGTGGCTCAGAGGGTTGAGCCTCTGCCTTCGGCTCAGGTCGTGATCTCAGGGTCCTGGGATTGAGTCCCATGTAGGCCTTTCTGCTCAAGAGGGAGTCTACTTCCTCCTCTCTCTCTCTACCTGCCTCTCTGCCTACTTGTGATCGCTCTCTGTCAAATAGATAGCTGAAATCTTTAAAAAAAAAAAAAAGTTACATAAACACGTTTGCATCATAGCACAGTTGTAACTGTGATTTTACTTTCATATTGCCTAGACTATGCTAACTAGCAAATTAGGTGATTTCACATAATCAATCCCATTTAATTTAAGAAGGGATTTATAGAATACAAATATAGTATATAATACTGAATAAAGTTTTTTTTTATTTTTTATAAACATATTTTTTTTCTTTTTTTTAAATTTTTTATTTTTTTTATAAACATATATTTTTATCCCCAGAGGTACAGGTCTGTGAATCACCAGGTTTACACACTTCACAGCACTCACCAAAGCACATACCCTCCCCATTGTCCATAATCCCACCCCCTTCTCCAAAACACCCTACCCCCAGCAACCCTCAGTTTGTTTTGTGAGATTAAGAGTCACTTATGATTTGTCTCTCTCCCAATCCCATCTTGTTTCATTGATTCTTCTCCTACCCACTTAAGCCCCCATGTTGCATCACCACTTCCTCATATCAGGGAGATCATATGATAGTTGTCTTTCTCTGCTTGACTTATTTCGCTAAGCATGATACGCTCTAGTTCCATCCATGTTGTCGCAAATGGCAAGATTTCATTTCTTTTGATGGCTGCATAGTATTCCA
Source organism: Mustela nigripes (assembly GCF_022355385.1). NCBI lineage: Eukaryota > Metazoa > Chordata > Mammalia > Carnivora > Mustelidae > Mustela > Mustela nigripes. The sequence continues at coordinate 51,358,780 of NC_081568.1, forward strand.
TTGTGTATATATACCACATCTTCTTGATCCATTCATCTGTTGATGGACATCTAGGTTCTTTCCATAGTTTGGCTATTGTGGACATTGCTGCTATAAACATTCGGGTGCACATGCCCCTTTGGATCACTACGTTTGAATCTTTAGGGTAAATACCCAATAGTGCAATTGCTGGGTCATAGGGAAGTTCTATTTTCAACATTTTGAGGAACCTCCATGCTGTTTTCCAGAGTGGCTGCACCAGCTTGCATTCCCACCAACAGTATAGGAGGGTTCCCCTTTCTCCACATCCTCGCCAGCATCTGTCATTTTCTGACTTGTTTATTTTAGCCATTCTGACTGGTGTGAGGTGATATCTCATTGTGGTTTTGATTTGTATTTCCCTGATGCTGAGTGATATGGAGCACTTTTTCATGTGTCTGTTGGCCATCTGGATGTCTTCTTTGCAGAAATGTCTGTTCATGTCCTCTGCCCATTTCTTGATTGGATTATTTGTAATTTGGGTGTTGAGTTTGCTAAGTTCTTACCCCTGACCCGACTTATCAAAAAGAAAAGAGAAAGGACCCAAATAAATAAAATCATGAATGAAAGAGGAGAGATCACAACACCAAAGAAATACAAACTATTATAAGAACATACTACGAGCAACTCTACGCCAATAAATTTGACAATCTGGAAGAAATGGATGCATTCCTAGAAACATATAAACTACCTCAACTGAACCAGGAAGAAGTAGAAAGCCTGAACAGACCCATAACCAGTAAGGAGATTGAAACAGTCATTAAAAATCTCCAAACAAACAAAAGCCCAGGGCCAGACGGCTTCCCGGGGGAATTCTACCAAACATTTAAAGAAGAACTAATTCCTATTCTCCTGAAACTGTTCCAAAAAATAGAAATGGAGTAAAACTTCCAAACTCATTTTATGAGGCCAGCATCACCTTGATCCCAAAACCAGACAAGGATCCCA
>NC_081568.1:51364745-51367341 GCF_022355385.1 Mustela nigripes
GAGAAAGGGGAACCCTTTCTCCGCATCCTCGCCAGCATCTGTCATTTCCTGACTTGTTGATTTTAGCCATTCTGACTGGTGTGAGGTGATATCTCATTGTGGTTTTGATTTGTATTTCCCTGATGCCGAGTGATATGGAGCACTTTTTCATGTCATTTATGCAGAAGAAACTGTTTCCTTTTTGTTTCGATCCTATCTTTCTCCAAAATATCAAGTGCCAATTGATTTGTTTGGAAATGTATGATTTACAAATATATTATCTCTATAAGACTCTATAATTCAGTGTATTATCTAGACAAATTAGCATTATCTGCTGGTTTACTTGGTCCAAAAGAATGTTAAAAATGAATTTTTGGATTTACAGAAACTTAAGGCAAAAAGTCCTAAGTAAGCATTAAAGATTGGAAATTTTTTTCTGGAAAGGGTCAGATAGTAACTATTTTTGGCTTTGTGGGCTAGACTAGTCACCCGAGGGACTGCTCAGCTCTGCTTTTATCGGCAATGGTTTTTAGAGAAAAAATAATGAATGGATGGGCTGGATTTGGCCCATAAGCTATCATTTGCTGATTTCTGATCCAAATTTATCTCCATTTGTAGATATATAGAGTGCTATCCAGAGAGGACATAACTTGCCTCTGGTTTCACATCAATGGTGGGAAGTCAGGGGTCCTACTTCCCAATTGTTCACTTTTTGCATGCTGTTCCATCACTTCTATTTGTGTGTGGGGGGGTAGAATTAGGGAAGCAAATGGCACTGAAAATTAAAAACAGTTTTATTTCTGGGTGCCTGGGTGGCTCAGTAGGTTAAGCCTCTGCCTTCGGCTCAGTTCATGGTCTCAGGGTCCTGGGATTGAGCCCCACATCAGGCTGTCAGCTTAGCAGGGAGCCTGCTTCACCACCACCTCCACCCCCACTCCCGTCTGCTGCTCTGCCTACTTGTGACCTCTCTCTCTCTGTCAAATAAATAAATCTTTTTTAAAAAAGTTTTATTTCTGATATGTAAATATAAAAATATTAAACAGACAAATATTACTACCCACTATTTGTTTAGTACTATGTATTGTGTAATATGCTGTTTTTTAAAAATTTTATTTATTTGACAGAGAGACAGAGATCACAAATAGGCAGAGAGGCAAGCAGAGAGAGGGGGGAAGCAGGTTCCCTGCTGAGCAAAGAGCCCCATGTGGGGCTCAATCCCAGGACCCAGAGATCATGACCTGAGCCAAAGGCAGAGGCTTAACCCACTGAGCCACCCAGGTGCCCCTAATATGCTGTTTTTTACATGCATTTTATTTATAACCCACCCAACAGTATGAGATAGATACTTCTATTATCTCTTATTTTACTAATAAGAAACAGGCTCAGAGAGGTTAAGTAAGTGGCCCAGGACACAAAGACTATAATTTGGCACAACTCAGATTCCAACCCAGTTACTAATGCTGGTAACTCCTACCCATCTACCATCCTATCATATTGTCTCCATTTCCAAATATGGTGAATGTGGTGGACATTTATTGTTATGGTTATCAAGCTCTGATTTCATATTTCTGGTAGCTATAATAATAGTCACCCAAAGATTTTAAGTCCTAATCTCTAGAAGTCATAACTATTATCATATTTGGAAAGATAGGGAAAGGATCTTTGCAGGTGTATTAAATTAAGAATTTTGAGATGAGGAGAATAACCTAAATTACTGAGGTGGGACTTAAGTAAACAACACAGGTATCCTTATAAGAAAAAGGCAAAGGGAGTTTGGAGAGAAACAAACAAAAAAAGGCAATGTTGCCACAGAGGCAGACATTGGAGTGATGTAGTCAGAAGCCAAAGAACTGTTGGAATCACCAGGAGCTAGGCAAAGCCTGGAAGATTCCATACTCCCAGTATAGGAGTATGGAACACATACTCCCTTCAGGGAGTATGGACACATACTCCCTTCACGGAGTATAGCCCTGCCTGATTTTGGGCTACCTGACTCCAGAACTGTAAACAAATATTTTGTTATGTTACGTTTTGTTTTGTTTTAAGCAATCAAAATTGTGGTAATTTGTTACAACAACTTCAGGAAACTAATACAAATAACAATAATCTAATTTTCCCCTAGATCACCATCCCTTCCCTACTCTTTACTCCTGTGTTCCTAATTGAAAATGATTACATCCTTGTCCCTAGGAGTGGTGCATTTGTCCAGTCCTAAGTCAATCACACTACGTTCCTCTGGCCCTCATGATTGGCTTAGGGACAGATATACAATCCAGACAACCAATTAAAATAAGTATATGAAATTCATAGCTATTGGGGATTCTTTATCTTTTCTGATGGATTGTGGGGAGAACATATAATTTAAGGATTACCTGACGTACATCCTGCAACCATGAGGGAACGAGTTGCTTAATAATGAAGTCAACACACGACGTAATGAGCACTGGGTGCTATGTGCAACAGATGAATCTCTAAATTCTACTCCTGAGAAGAAGAAGAAGAAGAAGAAGAAGAAGAAGAAGAAGAAGAAGAAGAAGGAGGAGGAGGAGGAGGAGGAGGAGAAGAAGGAGAAGGAGAAGGAGAAGGAGAAGGAGAAGGAGAAGGAGAAGGAGAAGGA
>NC_081568.1:51367351-51408664 GCF_022355385.1 Mustela nigripes
ATGAATAATAATAAAAATAATAAAAAGTCAACTCAGAAGAAGCCAAGCCAGAAATAGATAAAACTGGGACACTGAGAATCTCATGATCTGCCATTTGCAAGCTGGAAACCCAGGAAAACTGGTGGTGTATTTGCAGTCCAAATGCAAAGGCCTAAGAACCAGGGGTGTCAATGGCGTAAGGCCCAGTCTGAGTCCAAAGACCTGAGGACCAGGACCACTGATGTCCCAGGGCAGGAAAAGGTAGATGTCCTAGTTCAAGCAGTTAGAAAGTTTACCCTTTCTCTTACCCATTTTTTTGTTGTTGTTATTGTTCTATTCAGGCTCTTAGTGGAGTCAATGATGCCAACCTGCTTTGGTGAGGGTAATCTTTACTCAGTCAATTGATTTAATGCTAATTTCTTTCAGAAACACCTTCAAAAACACACCCAGAAATCATGTTTTAACAGCTACCTGAGTATTGCCTAGCCCAGTCAAGCTGACCCATAAAGATGTTGAGTCCAAGATGGTGGGGGATTAGGAGACCTCAGTTTTATCTGGTCCCAGGTATTCAGCTCGATAGCTATCAAATCATTCTGAACACCTGTGAACTCAACCAGAAATCTAAGAATAGCTGCAACTCTACAAATAGAGAAGTGGCCACTTTCTGCAAGGTAAGAGGTGTGGAGAAGTGACTCCAAGGCAATATATCAGAAGATAAACTGCAGGGGAGGAAGCTTCTGTAAGCCAGCACTGGAAAGTAATACAGCAGAGAAACACAAAATCAGAACTTTTAGAAGTCTGCTTCACTGAGACATTCCTGCCTGAAAGGTGCTCAGTTGGCAAAGTGGGGAGGAATCGTAGGTGGGACAGTTGTGGTTTCAGAATCCCCAGAGTCACAAGAAGACCAGAGGTGCCTAAGAGTGGAAGAGTTCCCAGGCATTGGAGCCAGGGAAGCCAGCTTCAGTCAGAAAGCCTGAGTGGGTCCTCCGCTCAGGGTGGCCAAATACCACAAATTGTGGCATGGTCAGGTGACTGCTCTTTAAGCAGGGGCCCAGCAAGCAAAGAGATGAATGAAAAAAGGAGGTACCCTTTAACCTAGCAATTGCACTACTAGGTATTTACCCAAAGGATGCAAACATACTGATCTGAAGGGGCACTTGCGCTCTGATGTTTATAGCAGCAATGCCCACTGCTAGGTATTTATCCAAATACACTGCTAAGTATTTATCCAAAAGATACAAACAGTGATTTGAAGGGGTACCTGCCACCCAATGTTTATAGCAGCAATGCCCACAATAGCCAAACTACGGAAAGAGCCCAGATGTCCATCAACAGTTGAATGGATAAAGAAGATGTGGGATATATATATAGATATAGATATCTATATATATATGTATGTATGTACATATAATGGAATACTATGCAGCCATCAAAAGAAATGAAATCATGCCATTTTCAATGATGTGATTGGAACTAGAGGGTATTTTGCTAAGCAAAATAAGTCAATCAGAGAAAGACAATTATCATATGATCTCACACATATGTGAAATTTAACAAACGAAATAAAGGATCATAGGGCAAAGGAGGGAAGAATAAAACAAGACGAAACCAAAAAGGGAAAATGCTTAGCATAATCCCTTCTAGTTCCATCCATGTCGATGTGGGTACTGTCCATATTGATGTGGGTATTCATCCTGCTGATGGCTGAGTAATATTCCATTGTATATATGAACCTTGGATTTCTTTCATTCTTCCTTCTTTAACTGATGGAATGGTGACTCTCACCATTTTATCATTTTGTATTTATTCATTTTATCACTTTGATAAAGTGATTTTATTCATTTTTTCATTTTTTATTCATTTATTTTTAGTTTTCATTTTATTTTTATTTTATTTTTATTCATTTTATTCATTTTACTTTTATTCATTCATTTTAGTTTTTATGCATTTATTCATTTTATCACTTTGTATTTATTCTCTAAAGTCACCTCTTTGCTTTCGGCACTTATGAAATTCTTGTGATTTTGTCACTTTCTCCAATTTTTTTGTTAATTTTTCCTCATTTTTTCAGTCTTAGCTTACAGATTTCAGAATCAATTCTATTTCCTTCAGAAACAGTAACCAGAGGAGAGAATTTTTCAGTTAATTTCAGAAAATGCTTTTGTATTTGATGGGCTTCAGAGCACCCGACCCTCAAATATGCCTCTTTGGCATATTGATTATTTTGAATTAAAGTTACTTAAAAAGCAACCAGTCCAAAAAGCACACTCTTTCCCTTCTTTGAGCCCCTGAAAGCAGGAAATAAGTCCTATTTAAAGTGTATCCTCCCTGTACCAAAAGGTAAAGAGATATCCTTATCACTAGAGACATGAAAATCAGGGCTGAGAAGGGTATATAAACAAACCTCAGTCCTTCTTTATTCATTTCCTACCCCAAGCCAAAACTTCGTTGTCTTGCCAATTCTTCATAAATTTACTGTTTCCTTGTCAAAAAAGTATAAAAGCCATCTGCCTTGGTCTGCTTTTGTGGGGTCTCATATCTGGGTGGTAACTATACATTTGAAATTAAATGCTTTTCTCCTGTTAATATCTCTTTTATTACAGGGGGTGTCCCAGCCAAGAATCTAGAAGAGTAGAGGGGAATTTATTTTTCCTCCCCTACATATTTTACATCAAAACAAAAGATTTCATCACAGTAATTTGCCTCCACAATGATGATGTCTATTCAGAGTTGGTATATATCCAAAAACTTAAAACTAGCTATTCACTATGGAAGTTTGAATTATTTTGGACAAAATCAATGTCTGTTGTATTGGATAACACATTCAAGAGGGCTTTTTCTAATTTAGTAAATGTCAATCGATAGTATATAACTAAAACATCATTGCATAATTAATTATCTATTTAAATGTTCCCCAATTTGTTTCAAAATATTCTTCTTTTGTCAACCCCTAAATAGAAAAGGCAGCTGAACACATGACACAAACTTTAACAAAAATGAAATAGTATATCAATTATTCCTCAATAAAACTGGAAAAAATGAAATAAAACAATGCATCCACTGAATATGCAAATAAGACAATCTTTACAGCACAATATCTTTAATTTGATGGCTGTTTGAGTTGTTTGCTAAGAAAATTAGTGAGTATAGGAAGTTACTGATAGAGCAGAAAAATAATGAATATGTTAAAAACTCTTTGCAATAATTGGCATACCCTTATTGTCATGTAAAATAAAATTGCTTTTATGATATAGCTTGTATGGTTTCCTTTACATCAAAGAAATGTCATCACAGCTATTGTAAATGCACAGACGAAATTGAAAACCCATGGTAATTTAACTTTATGGAATATAAGAAATTGGAAACTTTGGACAGATTGACCATATGAAGTATGGTTCTCTGATGCATTTAGCTAGGTTGTGAATGTGGTAACTAAGGTAATTGCTTAGGTAACAGTTTTTACCTCTATACACGGCTGAGTGAATTGATTCTGTGGTTAATCTGGGTTGGTTGTTTCTAATGGCTCAAATAACCATAATCAGAATTGTTCTGAATATCAGATTTTGGTTTCTTACAATGTCCAAAATATATCTAGGACTATTACCTGCATATCATAGACATATTGTTCTTTTGTGCACATGTGGGCAATGATCTGGACATGCAACAAGGAAGACTATTGTTTGGCCCATTGCTTTGGGAATAGACATCAGTGGAATTACTCTCTCTCCCTGTGTCATCCTTCTGGTCACTGGTACCATGATTCTCTTTGCAAAGATGTATCCTTTTTTCTTTATTTCCTTATGTAGAATATGTGAAAACAGCAATGATTACAATATAACATCTTCTTTAATCTGATGTGTGTTTTAGTTGTGTGATAAGAAAATTATTGACTACAGAAAGTTGCTGATAGAGACAGTAGAAAAATAGTAAGTTAAAAACTCTTTGCAATAATTGTTAAATATTAAAATTCTCCAAATTCTCCTAACACAGAAGGGAAATGTGAAGGCCAAATATTCTAAACCAAAGCCTTTAGGTTAGTCTCTTGTGGTTTATTTAAGACATGCAGAAATTAAGGATGATGGAAAGAGGACTAAAACATAGACTTGAAGCATATTATCCAGAATGGTTGTGATACCAGTTTAATCAGGAAGTTTACAGTAGACTCTCTTTCATACTGAAGTCATTCCTAGCACATGGTAGCAGGGATAGAGGCATATAGTAGGTCAAAGGGAAAAAAAATGACTATTCTTTAGTGCATACTTTGTTCCAGAGATTTTGCTTAGCACTTTTCATGCCATATTTCTTATGGTACTCATGACTTTATCATATTATTAAAGTAGATTGTCTTTAATAGAAAATAAAAGAATTATAAATTGAAAGAGAAATAGATGGATTATTCAGTATATTATTTTGGTAATGAGAAAACCAATTCAGGAAAAAAATAAATTATACATCAAAATAGATTTCAAATGAAATAACAAGTTAAATGTAATAAATAAAACATTTCCAAATGGAACAATCATAAATAAAACAGGTTTTTTATTGAGTACTTACCATGTACAGGACATTGTGGTAGGCTTTGTCTTTAATATAAAGCATAAATACTATGTTTCTGGTCTTTCTGAATATCATAAAGTTACTCGGAAACAAGGGGTTCTCTAAGTGGTTTCCCTGAAGGAAGTAGAAGTAGGGTATATTAAATATCTCTTGTATGCCACCTTAAAGTCTTTTGGTTTCATTTCCCATTCCAGTATTGCCCTGTGACCAATTCAGAACAAGTTTTAATTGACTTATTTCACCTAGACAGAATTTCCTAACATCTGTTTCCAACTCTAGGGATTTTTATTAGGTACTTGAAAATGTGTAACCTGGAAATTTGCTTGAATTTATATCCTTGGGGTCGCTCCTAGATAGTGGGGGTTAGGAATCTGTGGAAAAAACATTCTTTCTTTCATCCCTGGTTGGATGGTTTTAGGAGATATTTTATAAGTCCTTTTAGAATATCCCTCAAGATGGAGAATCCATAACACATTAGTGGTGACAAACCATATAACACATTTGCACTGAAATCTACTTTCTTCCTGTTTCACTTCTTCTGTCCTGCAGTCTGACTCTCTGGTATTGGGCTCAGCAATCAGTGAGACCAGGGTTTAAATCCAGATTCCATTCATCCAACAGAGTTAAGGGAAGGCAGCTAGTTAATACATCTAGGCCTGTTTCCTTATCTGTAAAAGTAAGTCATGATAGAATTTTTTTATGAATTTGATGGGGTAATATTTAACAAATAGTAAGTGTAAAACAAAAATGAATGACAATTTTTAATGAAGAAAGCAGTTGATAATTGGAAGGTCAGAGAAGCATTATTCTGCCACATACACTTAACTATTGAGTAGGATTTTGAACTTAGTCAAAATCCTGTTATTAAGGGCTTCACAAACAGAAAGAAACTCTTAAAGACCAGACATGTGCATTATCATTAATGATTGTTGGATTTGATTGCGATATAGATAACATTGATTTGATGTAAATGCAGAAAAAAATTCCCCTGATTTATTTTCATTTCTTATCTACCGTATATTACAACATCCTATCAGAAAGTAAAGTGAAATCAATGAACAGAAATGTTTCTGCATTAGAAATTCCTTTTTAAAAAAATTCTATTAAAATTCAATTTAATGAACATATACAGTATTATTAGTTTCCACAGGTAGAATTCAGGGACTCACCCAGTGCTCATTGCTTCCAGTTTGCTCCTTAATGCCCGTCACCCAATTAGCCCATACCTCTTCTACCTCTCCTCCAGCTACCTTCAGTTTGTTCCATATATTAAGAGTCTCTTATGGCTTTCATCCCTTTCTGTTTTTGTCTCATTTTATTTTTCCTTACCTTCCCCTATGTTCATCTGTTTTGTTTCTTAAATTCATATGTGGATATGAGTGAGATCACATGGTTTTTGTCTTTCTCTGATTCACTTACTTTGCTTAGCATAATACCTTCTAGTTCCATCCACATCATTGAAAATGGCAAGATTTCATTTCTTTGATGGCTGAGTAATAATTAAATATATATACATATATATATGTATATATATATCACATCTTCTTTATCCATTCATCTGTTGATGGACATCTGGTCTCCTTCCATATTTTGGCTACTGTGGGCATTGCTGCTATAAACATTGGGTGGCAGGTGCCCCTTCAAATCACTGTTTGTATCTTTTGGATAAATACCTAGCAGTGCAATTCCTGGGCTATAGGGTAACTCTATTTTTAACTTTTTGAAGAACCTCCATACTATTTTCCAGAGTGGTTGCTTCAATTTGCATTCTCACCAATAGTGTCAGATGGCTCCCCTTTCATTCCATCCTCACCAATATCTGTTGTTTCCGGACTTGTTAATTTTAGCCATTTGAACTGGTGTGAGGTGATATCTCCTTGTGCTTTTCCTTTGAATTTCCCTGACGCTGAGTGATGTTGAACACCTTTTTATGCCTGTTGGCCATTTGGATGTCTTCTTTGGAGAAAAGTCTTTTCATGTCTTCTGCCCATTTCTTGATTTCTTTATTTGTTCTTTGGGTGTTGAGTTTGATAAGTTCTTCATGGATTTTGAATACAAGCCCTTTATCTGACAAGACATTTGCAGATATCACCTCCTATTTCATAGGTTTCCTTTAAGTTTGTCAACTGTTTCTTTTGCTGTGCAAAAGCTTTTTATCTTGATGAAGTCCCAATAGTTCATTTTTGCTTTTGTTTTTCTTGCCTTTGCAGACATGTCTTGCAAGAAGCTGCTGCAACCAAGGTCAGAAAGGTTGCTGCCTGTGTTCTCCTCTAAGATTTTGATGGATTCCTGTCTCACATTTAGGTCTTTCATCCATTTTGAGTCTATTTTTTTATGGTGTAAGGAAATGGTTCAGTTTCCTTTTTCTGCATGTGGTTGCCCAATTTTTCCAACACCACTTGTTGAAGATACTGTCATTTTTCCACTGGATATTCTTTCCTACTTTGTCGAAAACTAATTGATAATAAAGTTGAAGGCCCACTTCTGGGTTCTCTATTCTGTTCCATTGATCTATATGTTTTCTCTTGTGCCTGTCTGTATCAGCATTGTAATAGAGCTTGAAGTCCAGAATTGTCATCCCACTGGCTTTGATTTTCTTTTCAACATTCCCCTGGCTATTTGATGTCTTTTCTGTTTTTGTTTTGTTTTGTCTTGTTTTGTTTTAGGATTGTTTATTTCAGCTCTGTGAAAAAAAAGTTAATGGTATTTTAATAGGGATTGTGCTGAATGTATAGATTGCTTTGAGTAGTATAGGCATATTAATAATATTTATTCTTCCATGCATTAGGAACTCTTTATCAGATTCTTTATCAAATTCTTTAGCAAATTTTCTAAGATTCCTTACCCTGTCATTTCTAACATTTCTAAGGACAAGTCTGATACTTGAAAATGGAAAAATGGGCAATGTTTGGGAAGTGACAGGAAATAAATACGTGATTGATACTCACTGAAATATTTGTTCTGTACTCTTTTATTTTCATTTTTTAGAAGATCCATAGCACCCTACTTTCTTAAAACTAGTGTTTGGTTACTTGTTGAGTGACCTTTGTGAAAAAAAAAAAAGAAAAAAAGAGATCAAATTCTTCATTTTTTATGTAGCAAGTATTTTCTAAGAACAGCTGAAATAAAATAATGCTTCTAGCTATTTGTTATAGTTGACAAACATTTATTCCTATTTACTGTAACATTTGTTTCCCCTATTCCTAAGGCCTGATAGGATGAGAGACAGTGTTAATAAAGCACATAAAACTCAGAAAACTCTCATAGTGACTCATTTGTAGATTTGGTTTCCCAAAGTTATTTCATTGTATCTATTCATTTGCCGCAGTTTACTGTTTCAGTGAAAACCATGCAATTTCTAATTGGTCCTTATAAGAAAATTGGATTTTTTGTTGATACATGTTGGACTGTGCATTCATCATTTTCTGGTATGTTTTAATTTTTTGATTATATGGATGTTAAAAATGACTATAGCACAGTTTAGGTGGTACAGACTAATAAAAGAATTGTTGAATTTACTTCACAGTTCACACGTGTGGAAACTGCAATTTAATAATGTGAGGTCTAAAATCAAATAAAGAGCAATACTTTTGTGCTAATTTTATGCTCGCCTATTGGCTTTTTTTTTGCATTTTTGCTTTGATACATAAACTTTTTCATAATTCTGATAATCAAGTGTAGGATTTAGTTTTTCACTTTCACTGTCATTTATGTTTTTGATTAGATATCTAGGTAAATTAAACAATGTAGACATATAAACCAAGCCTTAAAGTTTGTTTACATATTAATGAAAAAAATCAATTTTTCTTACATTTTTTATAAATATACCAACACATATTTGAATGTTTTAAAATTTGGGGCACCTGGATGGCTCAGTGTCTGCCTTCAATTTAGGTCATGATCTCAGGATTCTGGGCTTGATCCCTGCATTGGGCTCCCTGCTCAGTGGGGAAGCCTACTTCTCCCCCTCTCTCTGCCTGCCACTCCCCTTGCTTGTGCTCTCTCTTTTTCTCTCTCTGTGTCAAATAAATAAAATCTAAAAAAAAAAATTCAAGCCGTCATTCAAGTATTTCCAATATAAAGAAAAAAACAACTTAAACATTTTAACTAATTCATCCATTTCACGTAAGTTTTTATTTTGGTTCAATGACTTCATCAAAGTATCATTAACAATAACAACATTTCATTTTGGTTTTCCAGCTATCTTCACCAAAAATTTACCAGAGAAATCACACACTTGTGAGTGAAAAACTGAAAAATGGAAAGTTTATTTTTCTCTTTAATTTAGTAATAATCAACTCAGACAAAAGGCCATTATGTTCAAAAATACAGAAGAAAAATATAGTCATTGATTGCTGAATATTTCAGCTCGTATCTTCAAAGGTACAAAAAAAGGAAAGAAAGAAAATCAATATAAATAAATTAATTAATTCAATGTGGTGTTTTACAAAAGACTAGGTAGAAATTAATAACAGGAACACTATACCTGTAATAATATGAACACAATAGCTATAAATCTGGGAGGTGAGAGCTACACTTTAAGAAATTGCTTAGCCATAAAATCCTTCTTTGTTTTGCCTTCCAAAGAATTGATAGAAATGAAATAATTCTTTTTTGGAACCACAATTTGCCGTTTTGCTGTCAAACAATAGTCATTGACAAGCCAGAGTTGGGATCTGAGGTGTGAAAATGGAATGATGACTGTGAAGAAAAGTACTTTTAAAAATGTACGTAGGTGTCAACTCAGTAGTGTTACTAGCCTCCATTTACACTTTGGTGGTGCATCCTTAGAACATATGTCCAGCATCAAAGACTATTCCCTAAAACACCATTGGATCAAACTGAAGTCGGGTGACACGTTTCAGGCTGAACAGACCTGTTAAGATGACATTTTCAGGAACAGGAAGAGCACTGAGACTTGAGGATCTGAGATGTGAATCTCTGTTCTCATGCTCTCAATACTGAAAGGACACAGAAGGTGCTGAAATATCCCAAGTGTCATCACTTCCTGGTGAGACTGGCACATATTTGAGTGATTTTAGAGACTGTACTAAGACACTTCTTTTGATGGAACTATGTTGGTGAAATTAACAGAGTATCTAATTTTTCTCATGTAAAAATCTTATTTGTCTTTTTAAAACCCATATCTTCTCTGAAGTGCAAAAGAAGGAAGTTTCCTAGCCAAAACAAATTCAAAAGTAGATTGAGGATAAACCAAGTAAAAGATTGCAGAAATGCCTGCTTTCCATCCTTTTACACTCTCTCCCTCTCACATCACTTTCCTTTCCTGGGGCTCTCTTCTGAGGCAAGCAGCTTCCTTTGAGATATTGGCAAGAATCTTCCTCAAAAGTACTGTGAACTTGAAAGGAAAATGGGATTTGTAGCTATTTCAAAAGTATCACTCACCTCTCTGCCAGACCAAAAGTGTTTCTTTTCTTCAAATTTGATTTCCATCCAAATAGAATGAAGAACTATAATGCCAGAATACTTCGGGCTGATATACCTGAGTTACCTCATTGTAACCAGTCTCTAAAAGCCTTTTCAGTGTTATAGGTACAAACTATTTAATTGCTACCAAATAAAGATGTTGTACTTGTATTACAATCCATGAGAAGAACAGTGAACAGTCCTGACAAAATGCTACAAGGGCTTGAGAAATGCATGTATCTGAGTGCAATTTAAAGTACATGGATACTAGGGATGCTCATCATGTAAGGAAGTGCATGCTTCTAGTAGGGTAGGCATAGAAACAGAAGATAATCTTTTTCCCCTCTCTGTTTTCTAGAACATATAACATATAGCCTGCCAGCAAGTGGAAGAACTCTCTGCAGCCTATGTTTTCTTCTTATTTTCTTCCATCCAAACATCAATGATATGGCTGGAATTAAGTTCTAGAAAGTCATCAACTTAAAATACCAGACATATTTGTTTTTCTTGTTAGCCTTTGGCCTGGGAATTCATTTACCATTATTTTATCAGAGAAAGAGCTAATACTTGTTCACATTATGGAGTATAATTTGTTCACATTATGGAGTATAATTGAACAGAGCAAAATCCCGTGATAGTTAGGCACTATAGAGTACAAAGTAATAAATTTAGGAACAGTTTTATTAGGCTTTCAAAAATTTAAGAGACATATCTTGGAAAAATGTAGCAGCAAAAAAGAGGAGGAAGAGGAAGAGGGAGGAGGAAGAGAAGAAGGGAAAAGGAAAGATGAAGAAAAAGAAGAAACAGAAAAATGATCACTCTGCAGCTGACAATCTGTAATACTGGGTAATCACTTGCAATGCTACTGGCAACACCAACATACCAAGGTACTATACACAATCGGGAGAGAGCGAGGTGCAGAGAAGGTAAGCCAAGGTGCAACAGACTCCTTTAATTTAAAAAGGGAGCAAAAGGACTTCTGGTATAGGGAAGGAAAACACATTAATAAAAACATGATTTGAACAGATAAGGACTCAACTACAGTTGGGCATGGGACATGATATATCAGGTGATATATCAGATAAACTGCTTCCTTTCTAAATACGCAACAGCAATTTTCATCTGGCCTAGATTAAATTACTTTTCCAACATATGGGTCACTAATTCACACCCCAGACGGAAACGTATTTCTTTCCTATTTCATTGTTCAACTATAGATTTTAGAAACAATAAACCTGGAACTTTAGCTGCTCAAAATATTTATGTTAAAGAACTGAATCTTACTTCAAGCAGCCTGAGCACTGTTCATGGAATATAATATAGCTAAATGGTTTGAGGGAGTTGCTTAATTTTTTTCACACCAAATATCATATATGCAAAGTGATTATCTGATGATAAACTGGAAGAATTCCATTAAAATTTTTCTAATTAAAAGAGCCTGTGACAATGAATTTTTAAAAGGATTGTCATCATAATTTTCCCCCTTGAGATCCTCTATTTTCTTAAGTAGAGAGCAAAATAAACTTTTAGAAAAAGGTGAAATTAGTGGTCAAAAATCAAACCACTCAATCACCAATGAATAGTCTTCTTGTTTTAAACAATTTCACAAACTTTTAAATTTGATATTCAAATATATGTATATCATATAGCAAAACTTTATCATTTTTTATAAATTTTTATGCCAAGAATATTTTAAGTAATTTATATAATTATTTTTACTTACCTTATTTTGCATCAATGCAAAAGAAAAGTCTTGATTTAGAAGCTTGATAAAATATAACCATTGTTTAATGTTTTCCTTTGTCGAGGTTCTTTTAAAATCTTATTTTAATAGGACAGATAAATTTACTTATGTTTTACTCTCTCTTAATGCTGTTACTATAAATGAACATATATTTTGTTGTTATGAAAAATCCAATTATAAATCCCTTGCTAAAATGAATTCTTAATTTTACAAATAGAGCTAAGACTAATTAATATCTATTAACATCACTTCATTTTTAAAAGTTTTACCGTTGCAATCTTACAAAATTAGAATGTTACCCACTAAAAGCTCTCATTTTGAAAACATAATATAAAGTAAAATGATAAAAAGTTTTCTTAAGAATGGTTGTAAACAATACAAGAAAGAGTTTGGTTATTTGTCTTGATAAGTTTTATCACTTAATTCATGATATTCCTATCTGTTGTACTCAGTGCATTGCAATGATTATATTGCTTTGCAACTTGGTGTTAAATTATTTCAGTGAAAGAAAGCATTTATGGAATATGAAGTATTAAAATCACAAAAGCAATTTTTTTTCAGTGCTTTGAGTAATAAGGGTATTTTTATAACCCTAGTGTATATTGTTATAGTAAGAAATAACTAATTGGTTTGATTGGAACTAATGAAAACAAAGATTTGCTTATTTTTCTCTTCAAGCCATATGGTTCTGAGTTTCTTGATCTCTTCAACCCTACTATTTTGCATTCAAGTGCAGTTCCTAACCATAAAAAGTATATTTAAAATAAACAATAGTACTCAATATAAAAATAATTTTTTTAAAAAAGAAATAAACAAAAGGAATAATTTATGAAATGTCAAAAATATAGCCCCCTACTCAATAAAACTTCCCTACATTTTAAATGTTGGATGATAACCTGAGCATTGTTGCGAATTAACTGTGGGAGCCTAGGCAAGTCTGTTCTTACTTTTGAGTTTCAATTTACTTATCTGGGACTAGAGTACATACTATTTAGGAAGGGACAAACAATATTGCATAGCTGTAGGGTATGAGCCCAAGCTTTCAGACATGTAGATCTGAGAGTGAAACCTAACTTACAGATATGTGAAAAGGTATGATTTGGGGCAAGTTCTGCACAGTTTGTAACTGTGGCTATATTAGTAAAATGGGAATAATTATATTTTCCATGTACTGCAAAGAGCTGGTACCTGGTACCTAGCATCTGTATGAAGTGATTGATACCCTCTAAGCTGCCTTCTAATTCTATAATCCTAAAATTCCTTTTACTATGATATATCTGTATGTATGAGCCTACCACATGAATGAGTAAATAACAATACAAAATACATCAGTAGAGTTATTAAATCTGTGGCAACATTAAGAATTATTAATAAAAACATGAATCTGCCATATTGGGAGATGAAAATGCATTATGTATTTATTATGAAGAACATGCTGAGTTCGTGAATACAAGATAATAGAAGATAATATCTAGGGAGGTTATGGAAAGAGATGAAAAAAAGAGGCTGAATAATGTTTACATTCTTGCAGACAGATTTTGTAAACTTTCTGCATTCTTGCAGACATTATGATTGCTCTATGGACAGAGAGTAAATTCACAAGGATGCTATTGATGGTCTTGGGAGTAAGCAGGTAATTTGGGAACTTCTGCTACCCTCTATAGGACTTGGTTTTAGTATGAAGAAACCTATGCTCCTGTTTCTGTTACCTCACTTGATCAACCAGTTGTACATTTCTGGTGGAAGAAACATGTAGCATTAGGATTTGATAGATGTATTCCTCATGATATAGTAGTTCTTTGAACTGGCTTTGTTTACAAGCAATATTGGTATCTTGCTTCTTTGTTTACCCTACCTGCCTCTTGCTGCCAACATTTCAAACTCTCTTTTACATTGATTCCTTACTCCTTGGGCATTCTTTCTCCATCAAACTCTCCGGTAAATTCTCACCCCTCTTTAAAGCCTCCTGTACATATTGAACTCCTGCTTCTGAAGAGGTAAATGTGGCAGGAGAAAAAGTACCAGTTGTGTTTTAAATTTATGACCACAGATCACTGTGGGAACTTAACACTCCCTAACAATTCCATTGAATTTCCTAGAAAATGTGTTGTCCCTTTTATGCAATGACTATTTCATATCTTCACCTTATACTTAAACTTCCTTTTCCTGACTCACGCCCAGCTGCTTGGTATATTTTGGTAATTCTTTCGCTGAGAAAGAAGAAACAATTATACAAGTACTACTTCATCTTCCCACCATTTAATATATGAATCCACTGAAGCTGTAACAAAATATGCTGCTTCTACTTTTGTAATTTTGATCAAACTACTTCTGCTTCCTCTAAGGCCAATCTCAACATACAGGCATGAAATCCAGCACCATTTCATCTGATCAAGGATTTTGCTTCTGAAATCATCTCCTCACTACGTTATTAATTCTACTCTTTACTTCACCAACATAAAATATGTCATAATGTCTCTAATTTAAATATATAACCCTTTCCCCATACTGCTATCCAGCTTTCTTGGCATATCATTGCACCTACTTTGGGAAAACCCTTTACATTTGCTTTTTCTAGATCTTCCCATTTTGTTCTAACCCCCATCAGATTTGTTTCTACTACTACTCAGAAATTTCTTCGGTCTGTAGATAGGATAATGCTACACCACCCACATTTGGTAACTGTCAACATGTCCAATGTCACAAATATTTCCTCTTTGTTGACTTCTGGGAATTTTACAATTTATGGTCTTACATTTATACCTCAATCCATTTTTAAAATTTAAATTCAACTAATTAATATATAGTGTATTAGTTTTGGAGGTAGAGGTCAGTGATTCATCAGCCTTATATAACACCCAGTGCTCATTACATCACATGCCTCCTTAATGTCCATCACCCAGTTACCTTATCCCCCCTCTCTTACCCCTACTACCCCTCCCCTCCCCTCCAGCAACCCTCAGTCTGTTTCTTATGATTAAGAGTCTCTTATGATTTGTCTCCCTCTCTTATTTCATCTTGTTTTATTTTTCCCTCCCTTCCCCTATAATCTTCTGTGATCCAGTTTCATCCCAGAACCTGAACATGATACCAAAAGCACTAACAACAAAAGCAAAACATTAATAAGTGAAATTACATAATCTATAAAGATTCTGCATAGCAAAAGAAACAAACAACAATATGAAAAGTCAATCTATGGAATGGGGAGAAAATACACATCTTATACCTGATAAGGGGTTAAAATCCAAAATATATAAGAAACTCATGTAATTCAGTTGGATAAAAACAATTCCATATCTTTACTAGGACAGAATTGCTAAATGGATATATTTTCAAAGAAGACCTGAAAAAGGCCAAGAGATTCATGAAAGGTATTCCACATCACTAATCATCAGGAAAATGTAAACCAAAATCATAATCAGATTATTACCTGACACGTGTTAGACTGGCTGTCATCAAAAAGAAAAAAGATAATGAGAGTTAGTGAGGGAACCCTTGTGCACCTGTGGTGGGAATGTAAACTGATATAGCCACCATGGACAATAGTATGGAGATTCCCTCTAAAGTTAACAATGGAACTACTTTTCCATCTAGCAACCTACTTGTAGGTATATATCAAAGTAAGTGAAATCAAGATATCAAAGAGATTTATGCACTCCCATATTCATTGCAGAATTAATCATAATAGCCAAGGTATGGAAACAAACTAAGTTTCCAAAGAGGTAAGTGGATAAAGAAAATGTGGAATAAATTTGTAAAGGAATATTATTTAGCCACGAGAAGGAAAGAAAGCCTGCCATTTGTGACAACAGGGATGAACCTTGAGTATATTCTTCTAAGTGAAACAAGTCAGAAGAGGAAGAAAAATATTCTGTGATATCACATAACTGTGGGGTCCAGAAAAGCTGAACTTGTAGATATAGAGAGTAGAATGGTCGTTGCCCATTATGGAGGAGTAGGAGAAGTGGGAGATGTCAGGCAAAGAGTAAAAAACTTTCAGTTATAAGTAGAAGTCCTGAGGAGCTAATTAATGTATCGCATGGTCCATGTTACTGTAGTTAATATGATTGTATTACAGACTTGAGAACAGTTAAGAGAGTAGATCATAAGTGTTCTCACCACAGAGAAGAAAGGGTAATTATGTGATGTGATAGGGGTGTTAGCTAACGCTATGGTGGTAATAATTTTATGTATATATACTCACATTTTCTACTCCTAAAACTTCTTCAATGTTATAAGTCAGTTGTATTTTAGTGTATCTTGAGAAAAAATAAATAAAAACAAAAGGTACTATTAAAAAAAGAAATTAGTTTTGTCAACATCAATAGTGGCTTTCAGACTTACCAAATTTAATTTCTGAACCTATCTTATTTCCTCAGTATTTAACCCAGGTGAAGATTTTTCTCTTTTAGAGAATAAGCATTTGAAATTAACACAGTCAACACTGACCTTTTAATTTCCCACCAAGTACCCCTTTCTTCCCAACTGTGCCTCCCTAAATTCCCTCTCTCAGTTGATTATATATATTTACTTAATTGTACAGGTCAAAGAACTAAGGATTATGGTTCCCTTTTTTCTACCTCTTGATAATTAATAATTGGAAGGGGAGGTGAACCATGAGAGACTATGGACTCTGAAAAACAATCTGAGGGGTTTGAAGGGGCGGGGGGTGGGGGTACCAGGTGGTGGGTATTATAGAGGGCAAGGATTGCATGGAGCACTGGGTGTGGTGCAAAAATAATGAATACTGTTATGCTGAAAATAAAAAATAAATTTAAATAAACAAACAAACAAATAAATAAAATAAGCAAGTTCTCTTAGATTTTTCTTCAAAATATATTCTGAATCTGACCACATCACATCAACTCTTCTACTTTTGCTTCAGTCTAAGTATCTCCCTCATTTATAAAGCAATAATCTTCTTAACCTGACATATTGCTTTGCTTCTCTCTACACACTTTCCCTGGTATAGTCCTATCATAATAGTTAGATTTACCATTTAGTACTATAAAAAATTCATGTAACTTCCCTGAATAAACCTACAGAGGCTTCACACTGCACTGAAAATTTAATCTGAACCTTCTTCTGTGACTTATGAAACCATTTCTAAAAAATATGGTCTCTTTCGTTTACTCTCTGATCTTATGGCCTACTACTCTTTTCTACCATCATTCTCCAGGCATGCAGAGTTTCTGTTTGGGCATAGAATACTCTAGTCTTTTCCCTGTTCTGTGAACTTTAAGACTCTACTTGACCTGTCTCTGTGAAGATGGTGACATTCTGGGAGATGTTGATAGCTGGTAGAAATTATTTATTTCATTATTCAGTTTCCATTTCTTTCTTTTTTTAAAATTCAATTTTGGTGCAGGTGTAAATCAGTATTTTTTTTTTTTTGGCCTGCTCAAAAGGTAAGCATGTTGCTCAATCCTAGCAAATCAGTTTCTTTATCCTGGGAATTTGTACTTTGAAGTTATGTAGGGGTGGACAGAGTTTATACTTATTGAATACAAGGGCTGAAAATCTGAAATAACTATTCATTAGACTTTACAGAAATTCCTGGAAATAACCTTATTTACATTCTTTCTGAGACTTAGGGCTCAGTAATGTGTTTGTCAGGGCTGTCATAGCAAAGTACCACAGATTGGGAGGTTTAAAGAATAGAAATTTATTTGACATAGATTTGTAGTCTAGAAGTCCAAAATCAAGGTATCAGCAGAGTTGGATTCTTCTGAGACCTCTCAGTGGCTTGTAAATAGCCTTTATTCTGTGTTTTCACATGGTCTTTCCTTTGTGCATGTCTGTAGCCTAATCTCTTCTTCTTATCAAGACATCAGTCATTTTGGATTAGAGCCTACCCGTAAGACCTCACTTCATTTAATTGCCTCTTTAAGGGTACTATTTCCAAAAACTGTTCATATTTGAAGTACTCGGGGTTTGGGACTTCAATAAGTGTATTTTTTGGGGGGAGGACACAATTAAACCCGTAATAAATAATCTCTTTGATTTTAAGACTGACCTGTAATCTCCCAATACACATACATGTTTTGTTTTGCTTTTTCTGAATCAGTCTCTGTTGCTTGCAGTCAAATTACTCAAACAACTATAATGAGCCATAGTCTCTATATATATGTACATATACATATATATGTGTATGAGTGCATACATATATATCAGGTTTAGAACTCATTGAATTGAGCCATTATGCCATTTTATGTTCTGTTTGCAGTGAATATAAAAATATATAGTCATTTAGTTGTGTGAAAGGAACTTTAGGAGGCATAACTGAATATGGACACTTTTGCTACCTTTATTTAGGGATAAACAATTTTTTCTGAAGTTTTGTATTCATAGATTTCTTTTTTTCCTAGCAACTGTGGGAATTTTTATTTGTTCAAGGTGAAGGGAAAGTCATTTGGGGAACAGTGGAGAAATAGCAGCCACCTTTGATTAAGCTTACACCAAACTAAAATGAGAGTTTCAAGTTTGTACATGTTTTACATATCATACTTTATTTGGTTATTAAAAATCTTATTTCCCTAACAAAATGAAGAGTAATTTCAGCCACTTATGTAAATATTTATTAAAACATTAAAAGACATATGTACATAAAACTCCAAATAGTATATAAAATCAAAATATAAAATATAAATAGAAGGTTCTTCATTTCCTAACCTTTGTTCAACAACTTCTTAATGTGTATTTCTTTTAAAACAACCCCAATTAATTATCCCCATGACACTTGAAATTTAAATTGTTCAAAACTGGTTATATTATCCTCCTCTTGTCTTAAACTTAACTCCTGTTTCTATTTTTACACTTATCTATTTTTACTGTTTTTCATATACCCAGTTATCCAAGATACAGAACTTGAAATTACACATTAAAAAAAGAAAATGGTACTTATTCAGTCAAACATCAAGGGCCATTTCCATTGAGTTACCACTTCACTGTCTGTCCATGAGATTAAGTGGAGATAACTGCATTATTCTGTTCTGGAACATCCCACAGCACTTTTTAAGAGTGGTAAATGAAGAACTCAGCTGGCCTAATAAGAATCAAGTTGGATTAATTGGTTGATTGATTGATTGATTTTTACTTATTTGGAAGGGGTAATCATATTTTTCAGAGATGTTACTGAGCTGGGGGAGCCTGGAGCTGCTGTGAGGTAGAAATCTGAGAATAAAACCAACCAGAGTAAATCATGGCTTGACTATAGAGAAATACAGACATTAGAAACATTTTTGAACTCTTAGTTCTGTCCATTCCTGATGTTAGCAGCTACTTCTGAGCTTTGCAGTTCCCTGAGCAAATGAATTCTCATTTGTTGATTCAGTTTGAGTTGGGTTTTGTTTTTTTTTAAGATTTTATTTTTTTATTTGACAGAGAGAGATCACAAGTTGGCAGAACAGCAGGTGGGGGTGGGGGGCAGGCTCCCCGCTGAGCAGAGAGCCCCATGTGGGACTCGATCCCAGGAGCCTGAGATCATGACCTGAGCCAAAGGTGAGGCTTAATCCACTGAGCCACCCAGGTGCCCCGAGTTGGGTTTTTTTAAATCACTAGAAAGAATCCAGATTATTTCAACAGAGGATAAATGAAGAGTTTTATTTTAATATTTTATTATCAACCTATTTTATTTTAGAATTGTATAGATTATATAATTAATAATTTATTAATATCTCTATTAATAAATATACATTAATCTTTATTAATATTTTAATTTTTGGAAGCCATTTTCCAAATATACTGACATGGGAGTCCCATGATTTCATCATCTCTACTTGGTTCTCCTATGGCATATTTAGATTATTAACACAACCTCTATTCCTTTTCCCCTATGACCCAGTTCACAGAAGAATATCCACAGTTGGACTCTGGCTGTTCTTTCATGGTGCAAAATAAGAAATACCGTGTGTGTGTGTGTGTGTGTGTGTGTGTGTGTAAGGAGTGGGAGTTATGCTCTTCTTTCCTGAGGGTGGAGTACCTACGAAAATTATTTGGAATTTTCTGCATGAGAAATGTGTTCAGTTATGTATTTGTTCATATTAGCATGGACTCATAGATATTTATTTTATTCTTGGAAATATATTCTAATACTAGATTAAATTTTTGCTCACAATGTTCTAGCTTTGGTCATTGAATAATCTTTCGGTTGGCTTATGTGTCTCTTTGAAATATTTCCATCATTGTGTCTGTTGTTTAGAGTACTTCCTCACTTTCTCAATTATAAAATGCTCCAGGCTCATCCTGTATATTTCCTGCTTGTCTTGGAAACAGCCCTTTCTCTGGAGAGTCCTGGCCCTTTTATTAAAGAATGACAGTTACAAAAAAGATGTGGACACTAGGTGGGCTTATTATATGTAATATTTACCGATCTGTATCTACATTGAGCTAAACATGAGATACTATGTGTTTCTCCAGCTCTAAACTGTGATCGTGGATTATTGTAGCCTTTTTTCCTTGTTTGTGTGTAATCTTCCATTCCAAGAGTGAGAAAGCTGGCATCCACAATTCACCTTCTAGTGAATTAAATATTCAATTATAGGACACATGTAGATGGTTTCTAAATTGTTAACCATACCCTTATAGAAGAAAATAAAATCATACCTGTGCATAGGGAAATAAAAGATTTTTTGTGCTTATGTATCTTTCCTTCTGCTTTAGCCTTACAGATGCCAATCTTTTCCAATGTTAGGCCAGCAACATTTGGGCCAGGCCCTTCAAAGTTTCATATACTTATAATACAGTTTAATTTTTTTTCATAGTCTTTATTCCATTCTGAGATCCATAAAATTCTTAAATAATTTAATTTAATTTGTATATGTAAGTCTTATTCATTTGGCTCTAAATTTCTGTGGGTTTACAAATGCATGTCATCCATCCACCATTACAGTATCATACAG
This sequence comes from Mustela nigripes, assembly GCF_022355385.1. Taxonomy (NCBI): domain Eukaryota; kingdom Metazoa; phylum Chordata; class Mammalia; order Carnivora; family Mustelidae; genus Mustela; species Mustela nigripes. The sequence goes on from NC_081568.1 coordinate 51,387,959, forward strand.
AATAATTTCATCATCCTAAAAAAGTCTCTTGTGCACTTAATACATATAAACTTCTTACACAAAAGATGGCTTTTTATTTTAAAAATTTAAATTTAGAATAGATTTAGATTTGTAGAAAAGTTGTGAAGGCACAAGTGAGTTATCATTTAGCCTAAACTAAATTTATTCCTTTTATAGAGAGATTATGGTTTTTCCTTTTCTATGAGTTTAATAGTTTTGAGGAGTAGTAATTAGGGTATTCTGTAGAATGTCCCTCAATTGGAATTTATCTTCCATTTTTTTCTCATGACCACACTGTTGTGTGTTTCTGGACCCAATTCCAATGTAAAGTGGTGATGGCTCTCCATATCAACAAGCATTTCTCAGGACACCAGCTGGGTGCCCTATAATTCAACTTAATTCTGATATTTATCTACTGACAGATAGCATCAAATCCCACAGGTTAAGTGTTCAGTCTAGAAGACTACCCTCTGCCTCCCATCTCAGATGCCAGTTACAAGCCCAACCTTTGCTTCTGATGAACTGGCTATAAATCAACATTCTCAAGATTCACCCGTTGGGTTCCCTTAATTTGCTAGAGCAGCTCACAGAACTCAGAAAACCCATTTACCCACTGAATTACTGATTTATTATAAAAGGATACAACTCAGGAACAGCCAAAGGGAAAAGATGCATAGGGCAAGGTATTTGGGAAGGGGTGCAGAACTTCTATGCCCTCTCTGGGCACAGTGTTGTCCCCACATCTTCACATGTCCACCAACATGGAAGCTCTCTGAACCCTGTTCTTTTGTTGTGTTTTTGTTTTGTTTTGTTTTGTTTTAATGGAGGTGTCAGTATATCAGCATGACTAATTAAACCATCGGCCATTGACAATTGATTCGACCTCCAGCTCCTCTCCTCTCCTTAGAGATTAGGGGGTGGACCTGAAATTTTCTACCCTCTAGTCACATGGTTGCCTCCATCGGCTACTAGCCCTCATCTTTAACTGCCTTCCAAAAATCACCTCACTAATGTAACAAAAGACATATTTACCACTCTCAACACTTATACATTCCAAGTGTTTTGGGAGCTGTGCATTAGGAACTGTAGATGAAGATCAAGTATATCTATATATAAATATATGGATGAACAAATACATGTTTTTTATAAATCACAGTATCAAAACATTCTATTCTCTTCCGTTAATCTGTGTACTCCTCCACTGATAGCATGATATCTTGATTTTACAGGTTTATAATAAGTATTGAAGTTGGTTGGTGTGAGTCCTCCTGCTTTGTCTGATTTTTATTTTTTTGGTATTGTGCTGCTTACTCTAAATTTGGTCTTTTAACTTAAGCTTTAGAATCAGTTTGTTATATACACAAAATAGAGATATTTATTGGAGACCTGAAAATAAGAGTTGGAAGAATTGACACAAATGATACTGAGTCTTCAAAACCATGGGCACAAAATATATCTCCATTTATTTGGATCTGTTTTGAATTCTTTTATTAGTTTTTTTTTTTTAGTTTTCCACTTACAGATCCTGTACATATTTCTTGGATTATATGTAAATATTTAATTAGTTTGATGTTATCATAAATTTGTCTTTTAAATTTCAGTGTCTAATATTCATCACTGGCATAGAGGAAAGCAATTGACTTCAGTTTATTGACCTTATAGCTGTGATTTTACAATACTACCATAAGTTCTAGGATAGTTTCTATAATATGACCAGACTGAGGAGGTATAAGAACTCTTCAGGAATGGTATACAGTGTAGTAATTTATTTATAGGATTTATAGGTCATGGATGGAGGAATACATGGTTGGATTGATGATTAGTGTCTGATCTCATATACTTTTCCTCTGATCTAGTTTGTCCTTATCAGGAAATAGGCTCAGTTCGCTTACGTTATTTTTAAGAAAATTTACTGATTTACCTTTTTCATGTAGATATATGTTCTATCTGGAATTTATTGAGGTGCAGACCAAAGTTTATCTTTTTTAATTTCCAATTTATTTAACATCATTTATCAGAAAGATCATATTTTCAGCATTGCAATGGTGCCTTCATGATAGATAAATCAGGTATCCATATGTGATAGGTCTAAATCTGAATTTACTATTCTGTTTGAGTGGTATGTTTGTATATCCCTATGCCATTTCACATCTTGTAAGTTATGGTAGATTTGAAATAAGTTAGATGTATGATAATATAAGTTCTCTAGCTTTACTCTCCAAGATTCTTTTGGCTTTTCTGCTTGCATTTTCATATAAATTTTTAAGTCAGCTTGTGAAAAACCCTTGCATTTTAAATAGCATTGCATAAATATATAGATCAAGTTAGAGATTTGATGTCTTTATCATACTAAGGTTTATAATCATGAAACTTAACATAATCCTTCATTGTCTAGATCTCCTTAAATTGTCACATAAATGTTTTGTTAAATTTCTGTGTAGGGAACTTCCACATAATTTTTAGGTTTACTTCTAGCTATTTGATTTTGATACTTTTATAGATAGGTTGCTTTGTAAAACTTCACTATATTCAGATCACTGCAATATTAAGATATATAGTTTATTTTATATATTTAAACAACCCCCTTTAAATTGTTAATTATAGTTTATTAGTGATGTTTTTATATTTTTCAATATACACATTCATGTTATATTAATAATGACAATTTTTTTACTTTCCAATCCTTACATCTTTACTTTTTGGGGGTGGAGTGGGGCTTATCTACTTGTTTGATTTTCCAGTGCATCAGTGAATAAAGTTGGTGCTAGTAAACATCATTGTTTTATATTTTATCTCAAGAGAGAATTTTCAGTATTTTACAACTAAATAAGGTATCATGTTTTGAAAACCTTATAGATTAAGAAAGTTTTATTGTTTTCCTAATCAGCTGACAGGGCTTTTCTTTTAATTATTAAATGGGTAATGATTATTATCAGATGCTTTTTTCAGATGACACTGTGATTTTCTTACTTTAACTTGTTAATGTGGTGATTGACATCATTTTTTAAAATTTTTGGATAACTTTGCATTGTTGCAATAAATTCCAACTTCTCATGATGTATTATCCTTACTAATTGCTGAAATTGATTTGCTATTTTATCTCAAATTTTTGCACTTAGACTCATGAGAAGTTTGTCTTCTGATTTTATTAACACAAAGTCTTTGTCAGATTATGATATCAGAATTTATCTCAAATGAAGTTGAGGATTTCAGAAATAGGTAGTGGTGGCCTTCTACATCTACAAATAAAAGCAGGTAGAGCAATTGTATAACAAAACCAAAAGCCCATAGTCAATATTTATGACAAACCTTGGAGACAAACTCCATGGACACTAAAAGGCTAAGTGGATACAGAGAAACCATCACAAATCCCAAGACCTGAATGATATTGGCATCAGTGCTGAAGAAATAAGGGTAAAGGAACAAGGTTGTCATCTGAGGACCTCGGGAAGGGATAATCCCCAAATTGCCAACTGATATTCACTGCAAAGTAAGGGGATTGTTCTGAAGACAGTCATTAAAATGGGTGGGATTGTGTTCTGCTTACTAGTGAGTAAGTACAAGGAGTTCCAGTAAGGACTAAATGAGCTGCCTTTAAAAGTCTTGTTCTTGTTCTTTTTTTTTTGTGTTGAACCATAAGTGACTCTTAATCTCACAAAACAAACTGAGGGTTGCCGGGGGGAGGGGGTTTGGGAGAAGGGGGTGGGATTATGGACATTGGGGAGGGTATGTGATTTGGTGAGTGCTGTGAAGTGTGTAAACCTGGTGATTCACAGACCTGTACCCCTGGGGATAAAAATATATGTTTATAAAAAATAAAAAATTAAAAAAAAAAAAAAAAAAGTCTTGTTCTTATGATTTCTCAAACTGACCACCAGGGTTCCCTTCTAGAATACAGCCCATGATGAGAAACTATTAAGGGTAGAATAAAAATTGAGCAGGACAGGCACATGAAAGAGAAAGGAAACAAAACATACAAACCAAAGTTTGTGAAAGAGTAGCCAAAAAATTCCCAGAAAGCAAGCTTTCTTGTTTTTTAACTTTACAGAATAATAACAAAAGACTAAACTCTGTGAAGTTAGAGCTGCTTTTCTAAAGAACACATCATTCTAAAAGTTTAGGAAGATTAATTTCACATAAGGAAGAAGAACAGAAGAGTATCAAGGTAAGAATCTAGTAGAGGGTGCCTAGGCAGCTCAGTTGGTTGAGTGACTGCCTTTGGCTTGGGTCATGATTCCAAAGTCCCAAGTTCAAGTCCCGCATCAGGGCTCCCTGCTCAGCTGGGCGTCTGCTTCTCCCTCTGGCCCTCTCCGCTCTTATGCTCTCTCTCACTGTCTCTCTCTCTCCCTCAAATAAATAAAATCTTAAAAAAAAAGATAAGATCAAGTACAAAATTATTATAAGAAAAAAAATCCTAAGGAGCAAAATAACCTCATTGTAGAAGGCTGTGTGCATGAAGCCAGATCAAGTCAGTAATCCACCATTTTAAAATAAGCTAATAGATACTTAGAAACAATGAAGGATGTGAAGGAATAATATAAATCACAGCCAGGAAAACTCAAAAAGGCATGAGAGGACTCAGAAAAGTTTTGATGATTTTTCTTTTACCTTTGGCTTTTAACAATTTTACAATTATGTGCCAGGATATATTTTGTTTTGTTTTGTTTCTGTATTTAATTTGTTTGGGGTTCATAAATTTTCATGAGTCTATAGATCAATGTGTTCATTGTGTTCATTTCGGAAGAATCACAGCCTTTCTTTCCTCCAATATTGCTTCTTTTCTATTCTCTTCTTTTCTATCCTCTTTTCTAGGCCTCTAAATATTCATATGTTAAATTTTTTTCACTGAATACACACATACACACAATATACACACAAATAGACACATACACATATTTTATATTCTCTTGTATAACTTAAAATTCTTTATTTTTATATCTGGGTATTTTTCTATTAATTTATTTTCCAGTTCACTTATCCTTTCTTCTGCCACATCAAATCTTCTCTTAAAACTGTATGTTCAATTCTGAATTTCAATTATAATTTTCAATTCCTGGCAATGACTCACCTTTTTAAAGAGTTCTCTGCTGAAAATTTCAAATTTTTTCTGTATTTTATTGAAAATATTAATCATAGTTATAATGTTTCTCTCTGATAACTACAGTATCTGAACCACTGTAGGTCTGTTTCTATTATTTATTATTCTTGCAGTTTGTTTATTTGCTTGGTTTTTGCCTATCTCATAATTTAAGAGTGAATGGTCCATATTATTTATGAAAAATAAATGGTTCTAGCTGATGTTCTCTTGTTTCGAAGTTAATTTTTTTTTTTTCTTTTTGGGCCAAGCAGCTAGGGTAGAGCCAAAATTAGATTTTGTGATTTTTGTTAAAAATGTTCTTTGTCTGGTTTGTTTTTAATCCTAGGGGAATATTCCATACATCTAGGCTGTAGCAGATTAGAGCCTCATTTGAAAGCCTAGAGGTTTTGCCAGATACTGTTTACCTTTGTGGAACGTGAATTCCAAATTCAATTTCCCCAGCAGTGCAAAACTGACTACATCTCGATTTAATTTTTAGACTTCTAGCTACTTTACTTAGACTATAGATAGGAGCTATCTGATCCAGATGGCATCCCGGAAAAAATGGTCCTTGTGTTGAATCTTTTTAGTTTAATTACTATAACTTAGTGAAATATTAAAAGGTATTAAAAAGTTCTGAAAAGCTAGATCTTGCTCCCCCCCCCCTTTTTTTTTAAGATTTTATTTATTTATTTGACAGAGAGAGAGATCACAAGCAGGCAGAGAGAGGGGGAAGCAGGCTCCCCACTGAGCAGAGAGCCCGATGCAGGGCTCAATCCGAGGACCCTGAGATCATAACCTGAGCTGAAGGCAGAGGCTTAACCCACTGAGCCACCTAGGTGCCCCTAGATCTTGCTCCTCTTAAACTGTATAGAGAAGATTGAGGATCTGAGGGGTAAGTTTTCTTCCAAAGTAGGAACAACATGGACAAGGATGTGAAAACCCATACTGCTACAATATTTGAAATTCTTGCTGTAAGCAAAGAATGAATATATTCCTCACCAAAAATATCAGCTTAACAGATAACACTTCCCTTGTGATGAACTCCAACTACCTTCTCCCAACTGTACCTATCCCATGGTAGATGAATTTAACACCTATGTATATATGAAAAGAATTCACAAACATTACACAATCCACAAACATTCCTGGGAACCTTTCACACAGGTTCTATATTTGTGTGTACCTGGTATCTACATAAGAGATATATTCCTTATTATTCTTACCTGGAAAAATTGTTACCGCCTTTACTCTATGTTATATTTGTATTGCCAATCTAAAATCCAATTTCAGGGCGCCTGGGTGGCTCAGTGGGTTAAGCCGCTGCCTTCGGCTCAGGTCATGATCTCAGGGTCCTGGGATCGAGTCCCGCATCGGGCTCTCTGCTCAGCAGGGAGCCTGCTTCCCTCTCTTTCTCTCTGCCTGCCTCTCCGTCTAGTTGTGATTTCTCTCTGTCAAATAAATAAACAAAATCTTTAAAAAAAGTAAAATAAAATAAAATCCAATTTCACTTATTACAACACTCTCCCCTGGAGCAAGATCTATCAGTTTGGCTAAGAAAATCTCTATAATCTATTTCCTTGATTGATGATTCTCTTCCTAATCTCCTAATCATTCTCTTCATGGTCTTCATTTTCCCCTTCAGTTCACACTTTTCCTATTCAACTGATTTCTTCTACATTAAGTAGACATCAGTTTTGCTTTCAGAGACCATGTCTGGTAAGATATCCACTGTTCACTACAGAAGATGAACTTCATCCTCTAACAGATAGTTCTAGTTGTGAAGGTACAAAGTTAGATATTGATATTAGGGAAAGAATAATTTATACTATATATCTATTTAAAGATGCTAAGGATTTGTATGTAGAAAATTCTGTGAATTCCACGAAAAGCCTTTTGGATTGATAAACAAGTTCAGTAAGGTATCAAAATATAAAATTAATACTCACAAGTTTATTGTATTTCTATAAACTAACAATAAAATAAACTAACAATAAGATGAAACATGTAATTGTAGTGGAGAAAACAATTTCACTTAAAATAACACCAAAAGAATAAAAAATACTTTGAAAAAAATTTAGCAAAGAGTAAAAGACTTGTGTACTGAAAACTGCAAAATATTGTTTTTAAATAAATGAAGACATTTCATGTACAACACCAAGTCTCCCAAAGATGATAAACTCACTAAATTTATCTTCAAATTTTATGCAATCTCTATCAAAATCCCTGTTGGCTATTTTGCATGGGTTAATAAGGTAACTGTAAGATTCATGTGGAAATGCAAGGGACACAGAATAGCTGAAATAATTTTTTATTAAAAAAGAACAAAATTATAAGACTCATTCTTCCCAATTTCATATCAAGACAGTGTGGTACTTGTTTAAGGCTAAGCGTATATACCAGTGGAATAAAATTAAGAGTCTATCAGCAAGATATTGCATTTATGAACTGTTAATTTTGAAAAGAGTTCCAAGATCATTTAATGGGGAAAAAAATTGTCTTTTCAACAAATGGCCCTGGGAAAACTGAATAGCCACATGCAAAGGATATCTGTTTCACACAATTTACAAAAAGTAACTCAAACTTTACCATAGACCTAAATATGAAAATGAAATCTAGGAAAGTCTTAGAAAAAAAATCAAAAAAATTTTTTTTATTTTCTTGGATTAAGTAATTTTTTTAAGATATTACATCAAAGAGTATAGGTAACATTCAAAAAATAAGTAAATTGTATTTCATCAAAATTTAAAAAAAAATTATGGCTCAAAAGACATCTTTAAAAAAGTGAAAAAGATGGGCGCCTGGGTGGCTCAGGGGTTAAACCGCTGCCTTCGGCTCAGGTCATGATCTCGGCGTCCTGGGATCGAGTCCCGCATCGGGCTCTCTGCTCGGCAGGGAGCCTGCTTCCCTCTTTCTCTCTCTCTGCTTGCTTCTCCATCTACTTGTGGTTTCTCTCTGTCAAATAAATAAATAAAATCTTTAAAAAAAAAAAAAGAAAGTGAAAAAGCAACCCACAGAATGGGAAAAATGTTTCAAAATCATGTTCAAATAAGGGACTTGTATTCAAAGTAAATAAAGAACTATTAACCTTAATAATAAAGAGACGAATAAGCAAAAATTAGTTAAAAGATTTGAATAAATATTTTCCAAAGAAGATATATAAATGGCCAATAAACATATGACAGGATGCTCAACATCATTAATCATTACTGCAATGAAGATCAAAACCAAGGTAAATTGAAACTTTGTACCCACTGGGATGGCTGATATAAAGAGACAGAAAATAATAAGTATTGAAAAGGATGTGGGAAAATTGGAACCCATATATATTTCTAGAGGCAGGAGTTGTAAAATGGTAAAGACACTTAGAAAAGAGTTTAACAGTTTCTCAGCATGTTAAACACTGATTTGCTCTATAACCCAGGAATTTCACTTTTGGATATGTTCCCAAGGGAATTGAAAATGCATGCATCCACACAAAAATCTCTATAAAAATATTTATAGCAACTTTACTTCTAAGAGACCACCCCCCAGAAATAATCTAAATGTACACTTATTGAGAAATAGGTCAAAAATATACTATATTCTGGAGTACCTATGTGACTCAATTGGTTAAGCATCTGCCTTCAGCGCAGGTCATGATCCCAGGGTCTTGGAATTGAACCCCATATCTGATTCCATTCTCAGTGGGGAACCTGCTTCTGCATTTTCCTCTGCCTGCCACTCCCCCAGCTTGAGCTCTCTCTCTCTCTCTGTCAAATAAATAGGTAAAATCTTTTTAAAAATGTAGTATACTCATAAAATGGGATGTTATTCAGAAATAAAATGAATAAAGTTTGAGTAAGTAAATAAATAAAGGAAAAGGCTAGCCTATACAGAAAAATTACAAATAATTTATGTAGATACTCTGTCTTCAAGCACATGGATCATAATTCCTTATATTTTAAAAGTGGTCTGACCATAGTGACTACCTGAGTATAACATGGAGAAGGCAGGGAAAAAAACAACTTCACGGTAGAAGAATCTGACAAACACTATTTCAGCCACATTTTCAAAGTTGACATCAACAATAATGAATCATGTTGATAGTAAGCAACTTTGCTGTAGGATGAAAATGGCACTTTATTTTTAGGGTCTTACTCCCCCAAGCCCATATCCCCTATCTAGTAATAAGACAAACATAAGACATAAGAAAAACATGGACATTCTGCAAAATATTTGAAAGTACTCTTTGAAATGGTGCAAGTAATTGAGCACAAAAAATTCTGAGCAACAGTCACAGCCAAGAGGAGCCTAAAAAAATCATGGTGACTAAATGTAATGTGATATGCTGGATGGGACTGCAAGGCATAAAAATATCATTAGATACAAACTAGGGAAATAGAAAGTATAGATTTTAGTTAATAATGATATATCAATATTGGTTCACTAATTGTAGCAAATATTATATATTTATATGTATATAAATATTATACCTATAACAAACATGCTTATATAAGATGCTAATAAAAAGGGATGGTAGATGTAGAGTATAAGGTATCATGCTTTACTATCTACTTTCACAGTTTTTCTGTAAGTCTAAAACTATGCCATTTATAAAGAAGAATTAAGTACTGATACATGTTACAAGACAGATGAACCTTGTAAAGATGTTAAGTGAAAGAGGCCATTCAATTTGACCATATTTTGTATAGTTCCCTCCCTACAGTATGTTCAGAGTATGCAAATTCATAGAAATAAAATGTAAACTAGTAATTACCAGGTGATTGGGAGTGGGTAAAGTAAGACTGAGTGCTAATGAATATAGAGTTTCTTTTCAGTGTGAAAAATCTTCTGGAATGAGATAGTGGTGGTGATTACACAACCTTATGATATACTAAAACTATTGAATTATATTACTTTAAGGATGAATTTTATACTATGTAAGTTGAATAATATAACATTAAGTCTGTTATTGAAAAAATATGGAGGTCTAAGATTAAAATAAAATTGAAAATGGAACCTAGATGTCCATCAACAGATGAATGGATAAAGAAGAAGTGGTATATATACACAATGGAATACTATGCAGCCATCAAAAGAAATGAAATCTTGCCATTTGCCACAACATGGATGGAACTAGAATGTATCATGCTTAGCGAAATAAATCAAGCAGAGAAAGACAACTATCATATGATCTCCTTGATATGAGGAAGTCGTGATGCAACATGGGGGCTTAAGTGGATAGAAGAAGAATCAATGAAACAAGATGGAATTGGGAGGGAGACAAACCATTACATGACTCTTAATCTCACAAAACAAACTGAGGGTTGCTGGGGGGAGGGGGTTTGGGAGAAGGGGGTGGGATTATGGACATTGGGGAGGGTATGTGCTTTGGTGAGTGCTGTGAAGTGTGTAAACCTGGTGATTCACAGACCTGTACCCCTGGGGATAAAAATATATGTTTATAAAAAATAAAAAATTAAAAAAAAAATTGAAAATGAACTGATCAGAAAAATTTAGATATGTTACCATTGACCCAGTCTTTAATGACTCGCTGATGGGGCAGGGAGCTTTCAATGGACTCTTATCTTAAAAAAATCATTTTCTTTTATTCTTTTATAACCAATTAAATTAAAATATCTCTATTAAACAAACAAGGTTTATTTCTTGGACACATTTACAGCCTATGTGAACATGAGGAAAAGGTATAAAAAGTCCACATTGCCCACTTCTCTATCGGATAATAACCATATAAATTTGGATTTTTGAGGCATAGCATGAGGAACTAAAGAACTATTCATGAGTTATTTACAATATTAAGAAAGGGGAAAAGACTTCCCAGTACAAAGAATAAAAGTTATGAAATCTCTTAATGTTTTTCATTATACTCCCTTCCCTTATTGCATGCAAGTGTTTCTGGTGTTAAGTTCTGCATTACCCAGTAGGTAAATTAAACATCTGCATAAAATTCAGCAAAACATGGACACCTGGGTGGCTCAGTCATTAAGTGTCTGTCTTCGGCTTAGGTCATGATCCCAGGGTCCTGGGATCGAGCCCAGTATTGGGCTCCTTGCATGGCGAGAAGCCTGCTTTTCCCTCTCCCACTCTCCCTGCTTGTGTTCTCTCTCTTGCTGTGTCTATCTCTGTCAAATAAATAAACAAAATCTAAAAAAAAAAAAAAAAATCCAGCAAAACTGAAGCACCATCATAAAAATAAATTGAAATCATTTTTTTTTAAGTAACAAGAACTGTCATGAATCGAAAATATTTCTTATTGGTGGTCCTCATTCTTATATTTAGAGTTATGTAATTTAAAATCTATAAACAGAAACATGATCTTAACTCACTTAGTCAAAGGATGTCCTTGGGCAGATTATATTGGAAGGCAAGTATAAGAATTGGAAAATGATTGTGATATTGAAATTTATATAATCTCCTTGAATAGCTGTTTTTTTCAGTCTTGGATGGTATCACGTGTTCAATAAAATCTCCCAAATCTTTACTAACCAAATACTTCCTGTAGAATCATTTGAATACAGAGAGAGGACAGGCCTAGCTCACTAAAAAAATGAAGGCTTAGAATAGGCATAAGAGAATATGGGGGCTCAGACTGACCAAGAATAAGTTAAATGAATGATGTGCACAGAGAATCATGATAATTTTGGACACTCTGCATTTAGCATGTTTATAATGATGGTTTAAAATTGTCTTCCAACAGTGAACGGCAATCTGAGATGTTTGGTATTCAAAGCAGAGTTGTTTTCCAGACAAACGTTGTTAGATAGGCTTGCCTGCCAACTGGTACTACTGGTGAGAAACAGTTAAGATAATCAAGCTTAGGGACGTCTGAGTGGCTCATTCAGTTAAGCATCTGCCTTTGGTTCAGGTCATGATCATAGGGTCCTGAGATATAGTCCCGCACCAGGCTCCTTGCTCAATGGGGAGTCAGTTTCTCCCTCTGCCTGCTGCTCCCAGTGCTTGTGCTGTCTCTATCTCTCTTCTTTCTCTGAAAAGTAAATACATAAAATATTTTTAAAAAGAAGACAATTAAGCTTATGGTTCCACTACAGTAGGGAAGCGACACCTGGAAGAGGTGTATAGGTTGAGGGAATCCAACAGATCAAAAGATTGGAAATCTCTCTATGAGAAACAGTAGCAAAAGAAATGAGAATGAGATGATTAGAAATTTGAACTGATGAGTCTGGTGTTTAGAGAGTAAATATTGTTATATATTTCTGAGGTAGGGCTTTTCTAGGTCATGAAGTTTCCAAGATGTGTTCCTGAAAATAGATGGCTGAAGGAGACTCAATGAGAATATTATTGAAATAAAATAGATCCAGAATGAGCCAGTTACATGAATAGCAAAATATCTCATCATTATGATAGAAGTTTTGGTCCAGGTGGAAGCCGTTCCTGTTTCTAAATGAATAAGGCCAAGTGATTCAAAGGAGAGTGGCTGACTTTATATTTCCTGTCATTCTTCTATGCAACTGATATTTGAACTTCTCCACATGACTCCCTCTCTGTGGCAGCCAGTCATGTTGTTTGTCTAATATTTCTGACTCTCTTCCACATAGGCCCATGATAGAATTATATATCCCGGCTCTCTTGAAAACCAAGATAGTAGATTTCAGATGCATTCCAGCTTCTATTATTTCTAGTAATGTTAACAATGGTAATAGCAGATACTACTCATTGAGTTCTTGCTGATGAGGCCTGCATTGTGCCAGGCAATTTAAATGTATTATTTCACTTGAATCTTATAACAACCCTAGCTATTATCTCTGACACAGATGAGGGAAAATGAAGGCACAGAATATTTATAACTTGGAAGTAGTGGGGCAATTTCAAACTCAGGCATTCTGATAATGAAGGATATTGGGAATAAAAATAGTATATTTCTAATATAAATATTAGGAATAAAGAGGAGTGTGATAGTTGACTTATATTTCAAATTGAGTAGGCCATGGCATGCTCAGATATTTGGTTAAACATTACCTCTGCGTATGTCTGTGAAAGTGTTTCTGTATGAGATCAGCATTTGCATTAGTAAATTGGGTAAAGCATATCACCCTCCCCAATATGGGTGGCACTATCTGATTTATTAAGGATCTGAATAGAACAAAAAGACAGAGTAATGCATACTGTCTGTCTTTGACCTGGAAATTAATTTTTTCTTGCACTTGGACTGAAACTTCCATCATTGGCTCTCCTGGTTCTCAGGCCTTTGAAGACTGGAACTTAGACCACCAGCTCTCCTGAGTCTCCAGCTTGAAACTGCAGATTGTTGGACTACTCAGCCTCCAGAAACATGGGAGCAAATCCCTTATTAAAAATCTTTTTGTAGGGATGCCTGGGTGGCTCAGTTGGTTAAGCAGCTGCCTTCGGCTCACGTCATGATCCCAGCATCCTGGATCGAGTCCCACATCGGGCTCCTTGCTCAGCAGCAAGCCTGCTTCTCCCTCTGACTCTGCCAGCCACTCTGTCTGCCTGTGCTTGCTCTCTCTCTCTCTCTGACAAATAAATAAATAAAATCTTTAAAAAAAATCTTTTTGTATGCTGTTGGTTCTATTTCTAAATACAAATGAATAATGAAATGTGGGTAGGTCTTTTTGCCCCAGTATACATCTCTCTCTTTTCCTATTCTCCTACTCCCCTCTTTCCACCTTCATTAAAATTATAGGAAGATCACCGTTTCTTCTACTAAGTTTCTGATCTATCATTGGATACTCAGTGGGCACCAACCAAATGAGACTGTAATTTAATAAGAATGCTTGTGATGTGATTCTTTTCCAGCTTTAATGTAACATTGCCTATAGATTTCTGGGAAGTCTTCAGAGTACACAGGGTTGTCATATGGCTGATTCATCTATACACTCACTTAAAAACAAGAGTCCACACTAAATAAAATAAGCACGTTTCAGGCACTGCAATATTGAAACACCCATTGTGATGTCCTTATAAATAATTCCAAGTGAAGATCATTAGAAATAGGTATACATTTATATCTACCTTTCCATTATAGAAAAAAAATAAAATATCTAGTTTTCTTAATATTTTCCATATATTCTCATATTCTAATCACTCACACATTGATATTTACTAGAATGCTTGAATAACCTGATTTGCAAAAAAGTAAACATTTGTACAGCCCATGACTTATATTTTCAATTTAATACTCAAATTATGTCTTATTATTATGCTATTTCACTGATGTAAGCAATAAATAAAAGTAAGAATTAAAATATAGCAAAGCTTAAGGGCAAGATGAGTCTGATCTCTATGGACCAGAAATAGAAATAAAACAGAAATGACCAAAATAAGCTTAATATTTATCTTATATTTATGAGGGCATCATATTTAGTAAGATGTTTATTGAGTTTCTGATCCTGAGCACATTACATAGAAATGAACTGCCTGTTACTGGTTTCACTTCTAGAATAGACATATTAGTAGCTAAAATGAAGGCACTGCTCTTGAGCAATAAGGTACTATAGTCTAAAGGGAGATCAACATTTATCATTTACAAATCTTTTTTTTAAACTTTTTTTTTAAGATTTTATTAAGATTTTTTTAAAGATTTTTTTAAGATTTTTTTTTTAAGATTTTATTTATTTATTTGACAGAGAGAGATCACAAGCAGTCAGAGAGGTAGGCAGAGAGAGAGAGAAAGAGAGAGAGAGAAGCAGGCTCCCTGCTGAGCAGAGAGCCTGACCTGGGACTCGATCCCAGGACCCTGAGATCATGACCTGAGCCAAAGGCAGCGGCTTAACCCACTGAGCCACCCAGGTGCCCCCATCATTTACAAATCTTAAGGGACTTGTGTTTCCAACACCTTCAAATGTAACGGTTTGAAATGATATGACCAATTACAAGCAGGGTTTAATGGGTTGTTTTGGATACTTTGGGATTGCATTTTTCTTTTGCCATATTCATGATCCTTCTTGACAATGCTTTCTGATATTCAGATTCTGCTACCCAGCACACTGTGAGTGTTGGAGGTATATAATTAAATTTTTCTCAATAATTTTTTTTTTGTATAAAAAGCTCATACAGAGTCCCACAAACCTCCCTCAGACATACAAATACATGAGCACTCCAGAAGAGAAGTATAACTGAATAGCAACCTGGAATTGCTCATCACACCATGGTTCTTATCTTGTGATGTAGATCTCCTTCACATGTGTTATTGGAATATTAAGCAAGCCTGCTCCAACAGCACAGACTGTACAAAGGGATAGAAAAAAACCTTCATTCAACTTGCAGATTTTCGATCTACACTATTCTTACATGAAATGTTACTATGTAAGTTTTTTTTTCCTATCCGTTGTAAATGACAGTCATTAAAATGTCATCTTTTATGGAATATATGCATGTGTATATTCATATTCACACATACATTATATATATATTTACATATAAATAATTGAGAAAATTGAAACAATAAATTGAAGTTTATTCATTCAGATGTTCAGTCAACAATATTTACTAAATACTATGTGTCAAACACTATACTAGGTGTTATAGAAATAACTTTTAAAAAATAACATTTAGGGACGCCTGGGTGGCTCAGTTGGTTAAGCAGCTGCCTCCGGCTCAGGTCATGATCCCAGCGTCCTGGGATCGAGTCCCACATCGGGCTCCTTGCTCCGCAGGGAGCCTGCTTCTCCCTCTGACTCTGCCTTCCACTCTGTCTGCCTGTGCTCGCTCTCACTCTCTCTCTCTTACAAATAAATAAATAAAATCTTTAAAAAAAAATAAATAAAAAATAACATTTAATGTATTATTTGCTTCAGGGGTACAGGCCTATGAATCATCAGTCTTACACAATTCACAACACTCACCATAGCGCATACCCTTCCCAAGGTCCACAACCCAGCCACCCTATCCCTCACCCTTCACCCGCCAGCAAACCTCAGTTTGTTTCCTGACATTAAGAGACTCTTGTGGTTTTTCTCCCTCCCAATCCCATCTTGTTTCTTTCTTTCCCTCCCTACCCACACCATGACCTCCTGCCCTGCCTCTTAGATTCCTCATTTCAGAGAGATCATACGATAATTGTCTTTCTCTGATGGGCTTTTTTCACTGAGTGTAATGCCTTCTAATTCCATCCATGTCATTGCAAATGGCAAGATTTCAGGTTTCTTTGATGACTGCATAGTATTCCATTGTGTGTGTGTGTGTGTGTGTGTGTGTATACCACATCATCTTTATCCATACACTTACTGATGGACATCTAGGTTATTTCCATAGTTTGGCTATTGTAGAAATTGCTGCTATAAACATTCAGGCGCATATGCCTCTTCAGATCACTACCTTTGTATCGTTAGAGTAGTGCGATTCCTGGGTTGGAGGGTAGCTCTCTTTTCAACTTTTTGTGAAACCTCCATACTGTTTTCCAGAGTGGCTGAACCATCTTGCACTCGCACCAAGAATGTAGGAGGGTTCCCCTTTCTCCGAATCCTCGCCAACACCTAACTAATTAATTTTAGCCATTCTGACTCGTGTGAAGCGGTCTTACTGTGATTTTGATTTGTTTCTCCCTGATGCTGAGTGATGTTGAGCATTTTTACCTGTGTCTGTTGGCCATTTGGATGTCTTTTTTGCAGAAATGTCTGTTCATCTCTTCTGCCTACTTCTTGATTGGATTATTTGTTCCCTGGGTGTTGAGTTTGATAAGTTCTTTATAGATTTTGAATACTACACCTTTATATGTCATTTACAAATATTATCTCCCATTCTGTCAGTTGTCTTTTGATTTTGTTGACTGTTTCCTTTGCTGTGCAAAAGCTTTTGATCTTGATGAAGTCCCAATAGTTCATTTTTGCCCTTGCTCCCCTTGTCATTGGTGATGTTTCTAGCAAGAAGTTGCTGAGGGTGAGGTCAAAGAGGTTGCTGCCTGTGTTCTTCTCAAGGATTTTGATGGATTCTTGTCTCAGATTGAGATAGGAATGTCTTCCACCCATTTTGAGTCTATTTTCATGTGTGGTGTAAGGAAATGGTCCAGTTTCACTCTTCTGCATATAGCTGTCCAATTTTCCCAACACCAATTTGTTGAAGAGACTGTATTTTTTCCCCTCTATTGGACATTCTTTCCTGCTTTGGCAAATATGAGTTGACCATAGAGTTGAGGGTCTATTTCTGGGCTTTCTACTCTGTTCCATTGATCTATGTGTCTGTTTTTGTGCCAGTACCATACTGTCTTGATGATGACAGCTTTGTAATAGAGCTTGAAGTGTGGAATTGTGATTCCACCAACTTTGGCTTTCTTTTTCAACATTCCTCTGGCTCTTCTGGGTCCTTTCTGATTCCATATTAACTTTAGGATTATTTTTTCCATTTCTTTGAAAAATATTGATGGTATCTTGAGAGGTATTGCATTAAATGTGTAGATTGCTTTAGGTAGTATAGACATTTTTACAATATGTGTTCTTCCAATCCATGAGCATGCAACGTTTTTCCATTTTTTTGTGCCTTTCTCAATTTCTTTCATGAGTACTTATAGTTTTCTGAATGCCGAAGCTTTGCCTCTTTGGTTAGGTTTATTCCTAGGTATCTTATGGTTTGGGGTACAATAGTAAATGAGATTGACTTAATTTTTCTTTCTTCTGTCTTGTTGGTGTACAGAAATGCAACTGATTTCTATGCATTGATTTTGTATCCTGACACTTTACTTAATTCCTGTATGAGTTCTAGCAGTTTTTCAGTGGAGTCTTGGGTTTTCCACATAAAGTATCATATTATCTGCAAAGAGTGAGAGTTTGACTTCTCCTTTGCTGATTTGGATGGTATTTATTTCTTTTTGTTGTCTGATACTGAGGCTAGGACTTCTAGTACTATGTTGAATAGCAGTGGTGATAGTGGACAGCCCTGTTATGTACTCTACTGAGAGTATCATATGGTTCTCATTCTTTCTTTTATTAATGTATTGTAGCACATTGATTGATTTGCAGATACTGAACCAACCTTACAGCCCAGGAATAAATCCCACTTGGTTGTGGTGAATAATCCTTTTAATATACTGTTGGATCCTATTGGCTAGTATTTTGTTGAGAATTTTTGCATCCATTCTCATCAGATATTTGTTGGTAATTCTGCTTTTTGATGGGTCTTAGATTTGGGGATCAAGGTAATGCTGGGCGTGTAAAATAAATTTGGAAGTTTTCCTTCCATTTCTATTTTTGGAACAGTTTCAGGAGAAGCGGTATTAATTCTTCTTTAAATGTTTGGTAGAATTCCCCTGGGAAGCCATCTGGCCCTGGGCTCTTGTTTGTTGGCAGATTTTTGATGACTGCTTCAATCTCATTACTGGTTATGGGTTTGTTCAGGTTTTCTATTCTTTCCTATTTCAGTTTCGGTAGTTTATATATCTCTAGGAATGCATCCATTTCTTCCAGTTGTCAAATTTGCTGGCATATAGTTGCTCATAATATGCTTATAATTGATTGTATTTCTTTGGTATTGGTTGTTATCTCTCCTCTTTCATTCATGATATTATTAATTTGGGTCCTCTCTCTTTTCTTTTTGATAAGTCTGGCCAGGAGTTTATTAATCTTATTAACTCTTTCAAAGAACTAGCTTCTAGTTTCATTGATTTGATCTACTGTTCTTTGGTTTCCATTTCATTGATTTCTCTTCAGATCTTTATGATTTCTCTTCTGCTAGGTTTAGGCTTTCTTTGCTGTTCTTTCTCCAGCTCAGTTTCTTTAGGTGTAGGGTTAGGTTGTGTACTTGAGACCTTTCTTGTTTCCTGAGAAAGGCTTGTATCGCTATATACTTCCTCTCAGGACTGCGTTTGCTGTGTTCCAAAGACTTTGAACAGTTGTGTTTTCATTTTCATTTGTTTCCATGACATTTTTTTTAAGTCTTCTTTAATTTCCTGGTTGACCCATTCATTCTTTAGTAGGATGCTCTTTAGCCTCCAAGTATTTGAGTTCTTTCCAACTTTTCTCTTGTGATTGAGTTCTTGCTTTAGAGCATTGTGGTCTGAAAATATGCTGTGAATGATCCCAATCTTTTGGTACCAGTTGAGACCTGATTTGTGACCCAAGATGTGATCTATTCTGGACAATGTTCCATGTGCACTAGAGAAGAATGTGTATTCTGTTGCTTTGGGATAGAATGTTCTGAATATATCCGTGATGTCCATCTGGTCCAGTGTGTCATTTAAAGCCTGTATTTCCTTGTTGATCTTTTGCTTGGATGATCTGTCCATTTCAGTGAGGGGACTGTTAAAGTCCCCTACTATTATTGTATTATTCTTGATATATTTCTTTGATTTTTTTATTAATATGTTTATGTAATTGGCTGCTCCCATGTTAGAGACATAGAAGTTTAAAACTCTTAGATCTTCTTTTTGGACAGACCCTTTAAGTATGTTATAGTGTCCTTCCTCATCTCCTATTATAGGCTTTGGCTTAAAAGCCACCCCAGCTTTCTTTTGATGTAAATGTTGGTAAATTGCTTTCCACCCCCTCACTTTAAATTTGGAGGTGACTTTGGGTCTAAAATGAGTTTCTTGCAGATAGCATATTGATTTTCTTTTTAATTCATTTTGATACCCTGTGCCTTTTGGTTGGGGCATTTAGCTCATTTACATTCAAGGTAACTATTGAAATATATGAATTTAGTGTCATTGTATTGCCTGTGAGGTGATTTTTACTGTATATTGTCTCTGTTCCTTTCTGGTTTGTTACTTTTAGGTGCCCTCTTTGCATAGAGGACCCCTTTTAATATTTCCTGTAGGGCTGGTTTGGTGTTTACAAATTCTTTTAGTTTTTGTTTGTCCTGGAAGCTTTTTATCTCTTCTTCTATTTTCAGTGACAGCCTGGCTGGATATAATATTCTTGGCTGCATATTTCTCTTGTTTAGTGCTCTGAATATATCAGGGCTGTCCTTTCTGCCCTGCCAGGTCTCCGTGGATAAGTATGCTGTCAATTTGATATTTCTACTATTGTACATTAGAGATCTCTTGTCCCAAGCTGTTTTCAGGATTTTCTCTTTGTCACTGAGACTTGTAAGTTTAACTATTAGATAATGGGGTGTTGACATATTTTTATTGATTTTGAGGGGGTTCTCTGTGCCTCCTGGATTTTGATTCTTGTTTCCATTGCCAAATAAGGGAAATTCTCTGCTATGATTTCTTCTAAAATACCTTCTACCCCTCTCTGTTTCTTCTTCTGGGATCCCAACTATTCTAATGTTGTTTTGTCTTATGGTATCACTTATCTCTCAAATTATCTCTGTTTGTCTCTTTTTCTCAGCTTCTTTATTCTCTTTCATTTGATCTTCTATATCACTAATTCTTTCTCTGCCTCATTTATCCTAGCAGTAAAAGCCTCCATCTTTGATTGTATCTCATCAATAGCATTTTTTAAAATTTCAACTTGGTTAGATTTTTCTTTTATTTCTCCAGAAAGGGATTTTATTTCTCCATAAAGGGAGTCTCTAGTATCTTACATGCTTTTTTTGAGCCCTGCTAGCACCTTGATAATCATCATTCTAAACTCTGGTTCTGTCATATTACTAATGTCTGCACTGATTAGGTCCCCAGCCATTGGTACTGCCTCTTCTTCTTCTTCTTCTTTTTTTTTTTTTTTTGGTAAGTTTTTCTGCCTTGTCATTTTATCCAGATAAGAATAGATGAA